>NC_040030.1:2835732-2898207 GCF_000972845.2 Larimichthys crocea | reverse complement strand
GAGGACTCCTTTAGGTTAGTTTTCAGAGCTTTTTGTTTTGGATCACTCTGTCGAGACACCTCAGCTTCTGAGTCCTGAAACATTATGTTCCACATTTTCTTTTATTGATTTTCTTGAAATTTAATTACACTTTCTCTCAATTTTGTGGAAGTCTATCACCATATGTACTTCATGGTACTTCATAATGGCAGGACACAACATAAATCAATGGAAATGATTTAATAGGTCTACATAATTCTACGTAATACTGGCCTGGAAGGATCTCAGTAAGGACATAACATGAAAGACAATGTCACTCCATATACCACTCCAGTCCGGCTCGGTCACTCTGCTGGCGATGAGACTGATGGCTTCGGTCCACAGACCAGCACTGAAACCAATCCACGATAATAATGTTTGAGCTCACCTCCAGCAGGTTCCTGGGATGAATGTTTGCTGGGGATATTAGAGTGAAGGCAGGACAGCATAAAATGGCTCCTTTTGAATATGAGTGCAGAGAATGAAAGTTGATGGTGCAATAGCTACGAAAACGATGAAATGGGGTAAAACACACAGATGAGCATTGATGCCTCAGGATTACGATAATGAAACATGAATTTCAGCTTGAACTATAAACTGTTTACTCACTTCAGTTTGGAGCTGATTGGCTTTTAGTTTCTCTCTGAGACATTTAGACAAATCTGTTTAATCTTTTATATCAGAGATCTTTTAATGTAGTGATATTTTAACTGTCCTTGACCTCCATTTACATTTTTCTGGTCCTTAGTTTTACCATTTTCATTCTTTGCACAGTGTTCTCTCTCTGCTTTGGTTGATTTCAGGACGTTCCCTGCATCCGATGTCGTTTCATTTTCAGGGTTTCCTACGGTGGTTTACCACTGGGGCTCTCGGTCCCCATCAGAGTAAAAGGTCTATTCTCGACCCCACCGCGGTAAAATAGACACGTCTTTAGGCCCTCTTCGCCTCCCTCGGTGAACTTGGCCGACTGGCATCCCCAGACATTTCAAATCTATTTTAGGACCATATATCCCAATGGCAGACGGTGAGGTGTTTTTCAAACCCACATGACTGTTGCACATTCATGAAACACCTTTTCAGTAAAACACGAGTTGGCTTTCAACGCCTCCTGCTGTCTACTGGTAAAATCAGCCTCTATTAGCTGCTGTTTATATCTTTCACAGCATCATTTTTTGGAAGACAGCCGGCCACTCTGGTTTAGCATCATAGACAAACGTCCTCTGTCCTCTCTCTTTCTCCATCTGTATGTTTCTATCCAGAAATAGAGAATAAATGTTGCTTTCTTACAGATTTCTTGTGACTTTAGCAAACTTTGGACTTTTGGCTGAGTTCACTTCATTAAATCGTAGTTCTCAGACCTTAGACCCCTGCCGTGGTGTGATATTGATCTCTCCACTTGTGTCTAATTTCGGAGGGTAACACCTCACCTCTCTGAGGGGCCTCTGGCTTCTTAACTCTTAATAATATCCTAAATCTCTCTGCAGTATACACGCAAGGGCAAATAAAACTTTAAGGTCAGTTATACAATGTCAGCTTTGCTATGTCAGAGAAACCAGCAGTTTCTGTCACCAGTTATTAAGACTTAATACATTTTTAATAAAATAGAGGCGAGGTTGGGTTGAAGTCAAACTTTCTTATTAAAACAGGTTGAAACTCAAACTAGCAAATCATTTCAGCTCAGCTTCACACAAACTGTGGTCGTAATGTGCTGAGACCACTGTTGTTACCATTGTGTGGTAGAATGATTTTGGAAAGCAATGAAAGAAGAAGCAAGGTAATGGATGTTTACGAAGTGTTCCATCTGTCTATTATGGATGAGGTTATACTCTATTTCTTGATTCGTGAGTTCACCTCTGCTAAAATATATTTTTTCTCTGCAACGCTACAACTGGCCAAAAACATGATTCAAATAAATGAACAACTCTTTATCACTCAAATCACAACTTTAGCCATGCATAATTGGTTATATTGATGATATTTTCTAAATGTACATTGCGTTTGAGTCAAAGACACCTGTTTTAATGTCCGTCAATAACTTTAATTGTGGTGTGAAAAAGATTACAAGATTACATCGGTTGAGATAAAGCGTGAAAAAGGTTCTTTTTAGCTCAACACAACGATGGATCATGAATAATTACAGTAAATGGCCTATTGAGTTATCATCCACATCTCTGGAGCATTTCACTTCACTTAATGGTGGACATCGGACGTTTTATTTGACTGAACTGTATTAATTAATGGCTACTGGTTTACCACTGTAAGACTCCTGCCTTTAGGCGCAGGTAGTTATTTAAAACTTGGGTAATTATTTGAGTCTAAAACTGAACTCTAAAATCTAAATGACCCACTAATTTAACCCCTTGGGTCCTATCAGTGGACTAACTTGCTTTGGCAAACAGGTGATTGCTTGGAACCCAGAGGGTATCGTGTTGTGTGATGTTTTGTTTTTATATTGTTGTTGTTTTTTTTTACAGTATTTCATGGCACATGCTTTTATGCTTTGACACTGACACCATTATGTTTTTGTTTTTTTTAGTGATCTGCCATTTGGAAAGGAAGACTAGAAGAAGCCCTTTAACTGAAGATTTGTGAGTCTTTATTACATCTATTATATGACCTGTGTATAGTATAATGTAGTCCATTTGCAGCGTGTTATAGATCCCAGATTTTAAATTTCCCTCCCAATTGCATAATTTGTAAAAGTGGCCTAATTATATTTACTGAAAAGGCATCTCGCTCTTCTGTTATACCACCGCATCAGTCAAATCAGTAAATCCAACAGGGAGTCAGGGATGCCTGATGGCCCCTGGTCTCATTTGAGATGCCGACATTGTCCTGTTGCTTCCTTTAATGAGATCTGGAGGCGTGCAATCTAATATTCACCACTGAGGCTCCAACATGGCCCCTGAGCCTGTAGCCCAGAAGACTGCGTGCTAATTCAATGGAGGGAAGTCAGCTTGCGATCACAAGGGCTGGAGTGGTCATTCAGTCAAAAGGATGAGATGCTTTAGCCCTTTCTTATGCAGTATGATGTACACATTTGTAGTCATTCTCTATGGACTGGGGTTTGGAGATCATCTTAAAACCAGAACGTTTCAGCATAAAGCACATTTCGTCTCCGTATAAATAACACATTTTCACACTGGTGTTAAGTTTTTCCAGCACACACTTCAGTACCTGTGTGCTGATTTTTCTTCGCTATATTTAATACTGCGAAGTAAGAGACGCTTGACATTATTTTCTTATATAAACACATTTCCATGCAGAGTCAAACTCTGAGCTCTGAAGACTTGAGATGTGATGAAAAAAATAAACCCACTCATCCTCAGGGAAATTTTTCGAATTCACCCAAAACAAACAGCCAGTCAGTCACGGAAAACAAGGTTTTTGTTAATGAAGTTTAGTTTCCTCTGTCATAAATATAAATAATGCTGCATGTCTTTGGGCATGGTTTGGTAAAATTACACTACAAGTCAAAATACTTACAGTTGTTGATATTTTTTTAGCTTTCTTTCTTTCACTGGACTTGAGTCAAACATTGCTGTGATGTCAGGAAACGCTTCTGTAGCTCGCCCGAGGCAAAGTGGACCGAGGTAAGAGGTCAGATTAACCGCCACGTAAAGACTTTATTGAATGACATCTTTTGGAAAAGAGCAAACTCAACCGGTGAAGGAAACCAGAGCGCCCCGGGAGGGGACCTCACTGGAGAAACATTCGGTGGCTAGTTCTATACTAATGGGACCCTTCTGGGCTCAGAATTCACCTTAGTGCTTAAAATGTTCCCTTTATTTGACATGGAAAGGTTTTATGCTATAACAGCAAGACTGCTATGAAGAAATATTTTCATTATGATTAATCTATTGACCATTTTCCTGATTAATAACTTAGTTGTTTGGTCGATGAAAATGTAAAACATCTTCAAATATCTTGTTTTATCCAGAAAAACATTCACATTTGAGAAGCTGAAATCAGAGAATCTGGAAGCTGATTAATTGATTATTAAAATAGTTGTGGTTAATTTATATGTTGACAACTAATCGATCATTCAAGTAATTTTTGCAGTCCCTACTTTGGCTTTATGGTATATAAAAAGCACTAGATTTGGAGTAGTGGTGTTATTTCAGCCACCCCAAAGAGCTGTAGATGTGGTTGACTTGATGAGCGCCAATAAACACTTGTATAATATCTCTTGTATCTCTTTTATGCTGGGTAGCTGCAGAGGTTTCTGCTGGTTCCTGGTCAGAGGCAGATTTGCAGAAATTCTAATTAGCACTGTCTGATTTGATGCAGTGGAGCACCCACTCTCTCTCTGTGATGAAAATCCCCGCGTCTTGTCCCAGCTGTCACCAGTGATGATGCAGTGTGCACTTCCCACCTTCACTTGCCGTGTTCACTTCTGTTTACGCCTTCGTACCTGATCTCACATCCAGAGACGGCTCAGCCTCCTCCATTAGCAGGCATAAAATCACCCTTCATGCCGTATGATTGGGTTCAATCCCAGTATACCATGCCCTATTCTGCCTGAGCGTGGAGCCCTTTATTCCTCCTTAATGTTCACCAGCAACCATTGATAATCCGCAGAAAGGATTGTTTCCCACTGTACCCCTAATCCCCTGAGTTTCCTGTGGTCACCAATAAAAAGCGAAACAACGACCTGATGCTTTAACCAAATTGTCCGCATGATAAAAGACAGCCGTAAGTGCTTCCAGCAACACAATTTGTTCTTTCCTCTGAATTATTTGTCCATTATGTATAGTGAACATAATTAAGGGGGCTTGCATTTAGTATTTGTCTTTTTTTTGTTCGTGTCTGCAAATTTCTGAGTGTTTTATAGAGTTTGGAAAATTCCGTCGAGTTTCAGAGCACCAGAAAGTTTGTGCACACTCACACTCACATGGAATTATATTATTGCTAGTTTTGGTGAATGTTCTCCCACCTGATCTTAATATTATCCTTACAGCTCGTACTTGCAGAGAAGTCATGAATCTGCCGGTGAATTTCATCTCACGGGGATGACACCATCTCATTAGATTTATAAGCTCTTACTTAGCCAGGTCTCCCTGAGGAGTGTGAGTAGGCTTAGTGCTGCAGTAATTATATAGTGCAAGCAGAAATAAACTATCCATACATTATGTTTTACTGCTCAAATATGTAAAAACCAGTAAGTATTAAGTACGGACGTGAGTACTGAAATGCGGTGGCAAATTTATTCATTTCTTTGTTAACCTGTTGGTGGCATGTTGGGTTGGGTAGCACCAACCATCAAGGCTGAAGATAACGGTCAGATTCAGTTGTCAGGGTGTAAGATCGGGTTTCTGATCACCTCAGCCTAGCGTCGCCCACATTTCGTCATCGTTCAGTTTGGACCCTGTTCTTATATTAGATGTTTAGATTTTTGCAATTACTCGATAATAATACAATATTTGATGTCCTGAACCTGGAAATTGCTTAAAAAGTCCATCCCTGATATGTATTTGTAATGTATGAGCTTGGCTGTCTTTATAATAATTTGTCACTCATGAGTCCAGGCTGATTTTTCTGGAGACACGGTGTGGCGACTGATGACTGACAAGATGTTATTATTCAAAATACAGCTCTAACCAACTGCACGCAGCTATATGGCAACTGTTGGATGGATTTAATTGTGTCTAAGACATTCATGGTTTTCAGACTGAATCCTCCTTTTCCTGTGTGCCACCATGAGGTTGTAATGTTGTGAATATGAGTGAAATATCTCAACAACTTACAGATCGGGTCAAACTTCTGTTGTCTTGGAATGTTCGATTGTCCTTTTAACTTTGCATCGAGTGCATAATCAGGTCAACATTTTCATTTGTCCATACTTGGTTTATGACTGAATACCTGCTCCCATCTTCCACGTTTTGTATTTTGTATTTAGCGTAGTAAACACACTAAACTAAGATGGTTTTATTCTGGTAATCTTGGTTACCGACTTGGTTGGAATCCTCCTTCTCCCCTGTCAAGGTTAGTATTCGACTGTTTCCTTTTTACACAGCGCTCACCTGTTCACCCTTTTTTCCTCTTGCTGTGCTGCGATTTCATTTCCGGCCTTGTTCATTGTCAGTCCGAGCCTGCTATTCGTAAAAGTGTGGTGACACCAGGCAGGAGACGGGCCAGACGTGGAATTTCTGACAAACTACCTGATAGTAGTTGAGGGTAGCACATTTTTTATTTGGGGGGTGATGTTGTAGGTGTCCCAAAAGTTCTAATAAACATAATTGTCTTTAAAGAAGACTTTCATTTGATTTCCAAGCTTCCAATTTCCAAAAACCGAACCTGAAACACTATGAATCCCTGCAAATGACTAAGACGGTGCTGTGTGCCGTTCAATGCATTTGAAATAGATATTTACCAGTAGCATTTCCTCAGTGCTGTGGTGTTGTGCTCGAGGCTGCAAACAAAGTATTTAGTAAACCATCAGATGGGGTGGCTCGTCTCTGTAGAACAGCTCTGTGATCCTTAGTGAGGAGAAAAAAAAACATCTCCTTCTGGATAAGCTTAAGAGAAGGGAGGATGGCCTGGTGTGTTCAAATGGCCACAGGGAAGCCATTTCCCACATGCTCCAATTCCCCTGGCTCCTTGGTGTCGATCTGTCCTTGTGAGCCAGAGTGTCTGGACACATCGCGGTCACCGTGGGCTGGAGGAGATATGACAATACAAAAGACAGACCCTGTTTGCTTCTCTCCGGTGAGAGAAGAACGCGAGGCTCATTGATTGCATGAGCTTAGCTCGTTCTGTTTTCTTTGGAGGCCTGTCAAATTCATTAGTTCAGTTTTTTACGAAATTAGCATCATTTTAAATGGTGCTGCAATGAAACTGCATGAATTTCGAATATTTGCAGCTCTGGTGGACGGTGATGTTTCTGTGCTGAACGACGGGATAATCTATTTAAAAGTCATTTAAATGTTGACGTTTTGGATTAAAACTGAAATTTCAAATTTAATTACTGCGGTCCTTTTCAAGCTTTAAAAAAAAAGAGCTTTAACCCTGCAATGTGACAACACCTCTGGCCATCCCGGCTTAAAAAGACATGGTTGGATTGTGACAGCGATCCCAACGCTCCAACTTCTTTACCTAAATCTTCTGTTGTTATAGTAGCATGTCATTCCTCCCTCAGATATCGACTAAGGAAGAAAGTGTCTGTGTGTGCTTTTGGAAATCTAATGCCCCAAAAAAAAAAGAAAGAAAAAAGAACAGATTGAATTTGCCCCCTGACGTGAGAGACATGTGCTATGCCTTCGGCTGACTTCAAACTTTTGAATTAGTTCATTTTCTGTCATGTCCAGGCAGGAATAGAAAAGCAACAGTGTAAAAGGCCACCACGAGCTCCCGGTGTGTGTTAAATTGAAAGCAAGTTTTTCTTGTGCCTTGTGAAAAAGCTTCATGGTGCCTATACTTCAGGCGACCGAACACATCACTGCTTTAATCGCATGAATGTATTCTACATTGATCCAGAAGTGCAGCCCATGTTTCCTCAGGAATATCTCTGCATTTATCTGATGATATAATAATTCTGAGGGAGCGGAGGACATCTTAGTCTTGTATCTAGTTCGGTCCCTGAAGTTATACGGCAGCCATGAAGCCATTTCTTCACAAGGCACAAGAAAACACTTGCTTTCAATTTAACACACACGGGGGAGCTCGTGTTGGCCTTTTACCATGTTGCTTTCTATTCCTGCGGACATGAACAGAAAATGAACTAATTCACAAGTTTGAAGTCAGCCTCTGAAAGCATAGCACAGTTCTGCACGTCAGGGGGCCAAATCAATCTGTTCTTTTTCTTTCTTTTATTTTTGGGGGGACTTAGATTCCAAAAGCACACACAGACACTTTATTTCTTTAGTCGATATCTGAGTGAGGGGTGGGGGAAGGAAGGACATGTACTATAAACGACAGAAGATTTAGGTAAAGCAGTTGGAGCTTCGGGTGATCGCTTGTCACATCCAAACCATTGTTCTTTTTAAGCCTCGGGATGGCCAGAGGTGTTGTCACATTTGCATGTTGTTAAAGGCTCTTTTTTTTTTTAAAGCTTGAAAAGGGACCCGCAGTAATTAAATTTGAAATTTTCAGTTTTATTCCAAATTTTTTTTTTTTTTTACGTTCAACATTTAAATGACTTTTAACTAGATTTATCGCGTTCAGCACAGAACCAAAATCACCGTCTCACCCAGACTTGCTGCAAATATTCGCAATTTCATGCAGTCATTGGCAGCACCATTTAAAAGTATGCTAATTCGTCAAAAATGACACTACTGAAAATTTTTGACCAGGCCTCCAAAGAAACAGAGACAGCTAAAGGCTCATGCAATCTCAATGAGCTCGCGTTCTTCTCTACCGGAAGAGAGAAGCAAAAAACAGGGTCTGTCTTTGTATTTTTTCAATCTCCTCCCAGCCCACGGTGACCGCGATGTTCTAGGACACTTGGCTCCAAAAGGACAGATCGAACCACGGGAGCCAGGGGAATTGGGAGCATTGTGGGGAAATGGCTTCCCTGTGGCCATTTTGTACAACACCAGGCCATCCTCCCTTCTCTTAAGCTATCAGAGGAGACTTGTTTTTTTTTCCTCCTCACCTAAGGATCACAGAGCTGTTCTGACAGAAGAGCCGAGCCACCCCTCTGATGTTACTAAATACTTTGTTGCTGCAGCCTCGAGCACACCCACATCACTGAGGAATGCTCCTGTAAATATCTATTTCAAATGCATTGACGGCACCACAGCACGTCTTAGTCTATTTGCAGGGGATTCATAAGTGTTTCAGGTTCGGTTTTTGGGAACATTGGAAGCTTGAAATCAAATGAAAGTCTTCTTTAAAGACAATTATGCTTTATTAGAACTTTCTGGGACACCTTACAAATCAACCCCCAATAAAAATGTGTCTACCCTTCAACTACTATCAGGTAGTTTGTCAGAAAAATCACGTCTGCCCGTCTCCTGCCTGGTGTCACCACAACCTTTATCGAATAGCCGGCTCGGACTGATTCAATGAACAACGCCGGAAATTGAAATCGCAGCACAGCAAGATGAAAAAAGGCTTGAACAGGTGAGCGCTTGTTTAAAAAGGACAACAAGTCTGAATACTAACCTTGACAGGGGAGAAGGAGGATTCCAACCCAAGTCTGGTTAAACCAAGATTACCAGAATAAAACCATCTAGTTTAGTGTGTTACTACGCTTAAATACAAAATACACCAAAACGTGGAGATGGGAGCAGGTATTCAGTCATAAACCAAGTATTGGACAAAATGAAAATGTTGAACCTGATATGCACTCGATGCAAAGTTCTTAAAAGGGGGTGGGGGGGGGTGGGGGGGAACAATCGAAACTCTTCCAACAAATCACGGAATGTTTGACCCGATTCTGTAAGTTGTTGAGATATTTCACTCATCTTCACACCATTACAACCTCATGGTGGCACTACAGGAAAAACGGAGGGATTCCGTCTGAAAACCTATGAATGTCTAGACCACCATAAATCCATCCAACAGTTGTCATATAGGCTTGGCGTGCAGTTGTTCAGAGCTGTATTTTGAATAATACATCTTGTTCATTCATCAGTCGCCACACCGTTGTCTCCAGAAAAATCAGCTGGGACTCATGAGTGACAAAATTATTATTACGACAGCCAAGCTCATTACATTTACAAATTACATCTCAGGGATGGACTTTTTAAGCAAATTTCCCGGTTCAGTTTACATCCAATATTGTATTATTACGAGTAATTGCAAACAATCTAAACATTAATATAAGAACAGGTCCAAAACTGAACGATGACGAAATGTGGGGCGACCGCCTAAGGCATCTGAGGTGATCAGAAACCCGATCTTACACCCTGACAACTGAATCTGACCGTTATCTTCAGCCTTGATTGGTTTGCTTACCCAACCCAAAACCTGCTCACCAAAGGTTAACAAGAATGAAATAAATTTGCCCCCGCATTTTCAGTACTCCACGGTTCCGTACTTAATTACTTACTGTTTTTACATATTTGAGCAAGTAAAACATAATGTATGGATTAGTTTATTTCTGCTTTGCACTATATAATACTGCAGACAAGCCTACTACACTCTCTCATGGAGACCTGGCTAAGTACGAGCTATAAATCTAATGAGATGGTTGTCAGTCCCCGTGAGATTGAAATTCCACCGGCAGATTATGATCTTCTCTGCAAGTACGAGCTGTAAGGATAATATTAAGAATCAGGGTGGGAGAAACATTCACCAAACCTAGCAATAATTATAAGTTTCCATGTGAGTGTGCGTGTGCACACACCTTTCTGGTGCTCTGAAACCTCCTGACATTTTCCAAACTCTATAAAACACTCAGAAATTTGCAAGACACGAACAAAAAAAAAAAGGACAAATTAACTAAATGCAAGCCCCTTTTATATTATGTTCATATACATAATGGACAAAATAATTCAGTAGGAAGAACAAAATTGTGTTGCGGAAAGCACTTACGGCTTGTTCTTTATCATGCGGGACAATTTGGTTTCAAGCATTTCGGGTCGTTGTTTCGCTTTCTTTTATTGGTGACCACAGGGAATTCAGGGGATTAGGGGTACAGTGGGAACAACAATCTTTCTGCGGACTATCAAGGGTTGCTGGTGAACATGTAAAGGCGGCATAAAGTGCTCCACGCTCAGGACAGAAATGCATGGTATACTGGGATTTGAACCCAATCATACGGCATTGACGGGTGATTTATATGCCTTCTAATTGGAGGAGGGCTGAGCCGTCTCTGAGTGAGGATCATGTACGAGTGCGAAAAGAAGTGAACCACTGGCACGTGAAGGTGGGAAGTGCACCACTGCATCAATCCATGGTGACAAAGCTGGGACAAGACGCGGGGAGTTTCATCAAGAAGGAGGGTGGGTGCTCCACTGCATCAAATCAGACAGTGTAATTAGCAATTCTGCAAAATCTGTGCCTTCTGGACAGGAGGAACCAGCAGAAAAACCTCTGCAGCTACCCAGCATAAGAGTACAGAGATATTATTACAAGTGTTTATTGGCGCCTCATTCAAGTCAACCACATCTAAGCTCTTTGGGGGGTGTCTGAAATAACACCACTACTCCACATCTAGTGCTTTTTATATACCATTAAAGCAAAGTAGGCGACTGAAAAATATTTACTTGAATGATCGATTTAGCTGTCAACATAAAATTAACCACAACTCTTTTAATAATCAATTAATCAGCTTCCAGATTCTCTGATTTCAGCTTCTCAAAAATTGAATGTTTTTCGGATATAAAAAACAAGCTATGAAGCTGTTTTTCACCATTTTCGACGTTTTCTGCGACCAACAACTAAGTTATTAATCAGGAAAATGGGTCAATAGATTAATCAATTAATGAAAATATTTCTTCATAGCAGTCTGCTGTTATAGCATAAAAACTTTCCATGTCAAATCTAAAGGTACCATTTTACGCACTAAGGTGAATTCTGAGCCCAGAAGGGTCCCCTAGTATAGAACTTAGCCACCGAATGTTTCTCCAGTGAGGTCCCTCCGGGGCCGACTCCGGTTTCCTTCATCCGGTTGAGTTTGCTCTTTTTCCAAAAGATTGTCATTCAATAAAAGTCTTTACTGTGGCTGTTAATCTGACCTCTTACCTCGGTTCCACTTTGCCTCGGGCGAGCTTAAGAAAAGCTGTTTCCCCTGACATCACGCACTGTTTGACTCAAGTCCAGTGACAGAAAGAAGCTAAAAAATATCAAAAACAACTGTTTAGAGTATTTTGACTTGTAGTGTAATTTTATCCAAACCATGCCCAACGCCATGCAGCATTATTTCGATTTATGACAAGGAAACTAAACTTCATTAACAAAAAAACCACTTGTTTTTTCCGTTGACTGACTGGCTGTTTGTTTTGGGTGAATTCGACAAAATTTCCCTGCGGGATGAATGTGGGTTTATTTTATTTTCATCACACATTCAAGTCTTCAGACGCTACAGCGTTTGACTCTGCACACTGGAACATTGTGTTTATATACGAAATCATGTCAGCGTCTCTGTACTGCGCAGATTAAATATAGCCGAAGAAACATCAGCAACAGGTACTGAAGTGTTGTGCTGGAAAAACTTAACACCAGTGTGAAAAATGGTTTCTTTTATACGGCGACGAAAATGTTGCTTTCATGCTTTGGTTCCATAGTTCTTAGTTTAGTCGATTTATTGTCAGCCTTCACCTTTCGGGAGAGTTTGTGTTTCTTTACCGTTTTTTGTAGTAGTGGTTTAAAATAATGTTTTGTAGCCTTTTGATTTTGATAATTTTGCATAACCTGCATAGAGAGATTTTCCTCCTTTAGTGTTTTTTAACTTTAGTTTGGCCTAGTTCTCCCTTCTGGAAGACTCATTTAGGTTAGCTTTTCAGAGCCTTTTTGTTTTGGATTACTCTGTCGAGACACCTCAGCTTCTGAGTCCTGAAACATTAATGATTCCACATTTTCTTTTATTGATTTTCTTGAAATTTAATTAAACATTTCTCTCAATTTGGATGGAAGTCTATCACCATATTGTACTTCATGGTACTTCATAATGGCAGGACACAACATAAATCAATGGAAATGATTTAATAGGTCCTACATAATTCATACTGTAATACTGGCCTGGAAGGATCTCAGTAAGGACATAACATGAAAAGACAATGTCACTCCATATACCACTCCAGTCCGGCTCGGTCACTCTGCTGGCGATGAGACTGATGGCTTCGGTCCACAGACCAGCACTGAAACCAATCCACGATAATAATGTTTGAGCTCACCTCCAGCAGGTTCCTGGGATGAATGTTTGCTGGGGATATTAGAGTGAAGGCAGGACAGCATAAAATGGCTCCTTTTGAATATGAGTGCAGAGAATGAAAGACAGGCTACCGAAGCCGTGATGGTGCAATAGCTACGAAAAGGATGAAATGGGGTAAAACACACAGATGAGCATTGATGCCTCAGGATTACGATAATGAAACATGAATTTCAGCTTGAACTATAAACTGTTTACTCACTTCAGTTTGGAGCTGATTGGCTTTTTAGTTTCTCTCTGAGACATTTAGACAAATCTGTTTAATCTTTTATATCAGAGATCTTTTAATGTAGTGATATTTTAACTGTCCTTGACCTCCATTTACATTTTTCTGGTCCTTAGATTTTACCATATTTCATTCTTTGCACAGTGTTCTCTCTCTGCTTTGGTTGATTTCAGGACGTTCCCTGCATCCGATTTGTCGTTTCATTTTCAGGGTTTCCTACGGTGAAGTTTACCACTGGGGCTCTCAGTCCCCATCAGAGTAAAAGGTCTATTCTCGACCCCACCGCGGTAAAAATAGACACGTCTTTAGGCCCTCTTCGCCTCCCTCATTGGGTGTTAATGACTGTCAGTGAAGCCGACTGGCATCCCCAGACATTTCAAATCTATTTTAGGACCATATATCCCAATGGGCAGACGGTGAGGTGTTTTTCAAACCCACATGACTGTTGCACATTCATGAAACACCTTTTCAGTAAAAACACAGAGTTGGCTTTCAAAGCCCTCCTGCTGTCTACTGGTAAATATCAGCCTCTAATTAGCTGCTGTTTATATCTTTCACAGCATCATTTTTTGGAAGACAGCCGGCCAGCTCTGGTTTAGCAATCAATAGACAAAACGTCCTCTGTCCTCTCTCTTTCTCCATCTGTATGTTTCTATCCAGAAATAGAGAATAAATGTTGCTTTCTTACAGATTTCTTGTAGACTTTAGCAAACTTTTGGACTTTTGGCTGAAGTTCACTTCATTACATCGTAGTTCTCAGACCTTATGACCCCTGCCGTGGTGTGATATTGATCTCTCCACTTGTGTCTAATTTCGGAGGGTAACACCTCACCTCTCTGAGGGGCCTCTGGCTTCTTAACTCTTAATAATATTCCTAAATCTCTCTTGGACAGCAGTATACACGCAAGGGCAAATAAACACTTTAAGGTCAGTTATACAATACAGCTTTAGCTATGTCAGAGAAACCATCAGTTTCTGTCACCAGTTATTCAATACTTAATACATTTTTGAATAAAATAGAGGACCGAGGTTGGGTTGAAGTCAAACTTTCTTTATTAAAAACAGGTTGAAACTCAAACTAGCAAATCATTTCAGCTCAGCTTCACACAAACTGTGGTCGTAATGTGCTGTGGACCGACTGTTGTTACCATTGTGTGGTAGAATTGATTTTGGAAAGCAATGAAAGAAGAAGCAAGGTAATGGATGTTTACGAAGTGTTCCATCTGTCTATTATGGATGAGGTACTACTCGTATTTCTTGATTCGTGAGTTCACGTCTGCCTGAAAATTATTATTTCTTTTCTCTGCAACGCTACAACTGGCCAAAAACATGATTCAAATAAAATCGAACAGAGACTTTGGCTTTATCAACTCAAATCACAACTTTAGCCATGCATAATTGGTAAATATCGATGATATTTCTAAATGTACATTGCGTTTGAGTCAAAGACACCTGTTTTAATGTCCGTCAATAAACTTTAATGTGGTGTGAAAAAGATTACAAGATTACATCGGTTGAGATAAAGCGTGAAAAAGGTTTCTTTTAGCTCAACACAACGGATGGATCATGAATAATTACAGTAAATGGCCTATTGAGTTATCTCTGGAGCATTTCTTTTCGCCTAATGGTGGACATCAGGATGTTTTATTTGACTGAACTGTATTAATTAATGGCTACTGGTTAACCACTGTAAGACTCCTGCCTTTAGGCGCAGGTAGTTATTTAAAACTTGGGTAATTATTTGAGTCTAAAACTGAACTCTAAAAATCTAAATTGACCCACTAATTTAACCCCTTGGGTCCTATCGGTGGACCTAACGATTGCTTTGGCAAACAGGGTGATTGCTTGGAAGCCAGAGGGTAATCGTGTCGTGTGATGTTTTGTTTATTATGTTGTTGTTGTTTTTTACAGTATTTCATGGCACATGCTTTTATGCTTATTGACACTGACACCATTATGTTTTTTGTTTTTTTTAGTGATCTGCCATTTGGAAAGGAAGACTAGAAGAAGCCCCTTTAACTGAAGATATTGTGAGTCTTTATTACATCTATTATATGACCTGTGTATGTAACACTCACATAATGTAGTCCATTTGCAGCGTGTTATAGAATCCCAGATTTGTAAATTTCGCCCCCAATTGCATAATTTGTAAAAGTGGCCTAATTATATTTACTGAAAAGGACATCTCGCTCTTCTGTTATACCCACAGCATCAGTCAAATCAGTAAATCCAACAGGGAGTCAGGGATGCCTGATGGCCCCTGGTCTCATTTGAGATGCAGACATTGTCCTGTTGCTTCCTTTAATGAGATCTGGAGGCGTGCAATCTAATATTCACCACTGAGGCTCCAACATGGCCCCTGAGCCTGTAGCCCAGAAGACTGCGTGCTAATTCAATGGAGGGAAGTCAGCTGCGATCACAAGGGCTGGAGTGGTCATTCAGTCAAAAGGATGAGATGCTTTAGCCCTTTCTATATGCAGTATGATGTACACATTTGTAGTCATTCTCTATGGACTGGAGGCTTTGGAGATCATCTTAAAATCCAGAACGTTTCAGCATGAAAGCAACATTTCGTCTCCGTATAAATAACACATTTTCACACTGGTGTTAAGTTTTTCCAGCACACACTTCAGTACCTGTGTGCTGATTTTTCTTCGGCTATATTCAATACTGCGAAGTATAGAGACGCTTGACATTATTTTCTTATATAAACACATTTCCAATGCAGAAGTCAAACTCTGCAGCTCTGAAGACTTGAGATGTGTGATGAAAATAAAATAAACCCACATCATCCTCAGGGAAAATTTTCGAATTCACCCAAAACAAACAGCCAGTCAGTCAACGGAAAACAACCGTTTTTGTTAATGAAGTTTAGTTTCCTCTGTCATAAATCATAAATAATGCTGCATGTCTTTGGGCATGGTTTGGATAAAATTACACTACAAGTCAAAATACTCTACAGTTGTTGATATTTTTTAGCTTTCTTTCTTTCACTGGACTTGAGTCAAACATTGCTGTGATGTCAGGGGAAACAGCTTCTGTAAGCTCGCCCGAAGCAAAGTGGACCGAGGTAAGAGGTCAGATTAACAGCCACGGTAAAGACTTTTATTGAATGACATCTTTTGGGAAAGAGCAAACTCAACCGGATGAAGGAAACCAGGAGTCTGCCCCGGGAGGGGACCTCACTGGAGAAACATTCGGTGGCTAGTTCTGTACTAATGGGACCCTTCTGGGCTCAGAATTCACCTTAGTGCTTAAAATGTTCCCTTTATTTGACATGGAAAGGTTATATGCTATAACAGCAAGACTGCTATGAAGAAATATTTTCATTATTGATTAATCTATTAACCATTTTCCTGATTAATACCTTAGTTGTTTGGTCCAGAAAATGGTGAAAAACATCTTCAAATATCTAACAACTAATCGATCATTAAAGTAATTTTTGCAGTCCCTACTTTGGCTTTATGGTGTATAAAAAGCACTAGATTTGGAGTAGTAGTGTGATTTCAGCCACCCCAAAGAGCTGTAACGTCAGATGTGGTTGACTTGATGAGCGCCAATAAACACTTGTATAATATCTCTTGTATCTCTTTATGCTGGGTAGCTGCAGAGGTTTCTGCTGGTTCCTGGTCAGAGGCACAGATTTGCAGAAATTGCTAATTAGCACTGTCTGATTTGATGCAGTGGAGCACCCACTCCTCTCTCTGTGATGAAACTCCCCGCGTCTTGTCCCAGCTGTCACCAGTGATTGATGCAGTGTGCACTTCCCACCTTCACTTGCCAGTGTTCACTTCTGTTTACGCCTCGTACCTGATCTCACATCCAGAGACGGCTCAGCCTCCTCCAATTAGCAGGCATATAAATCACCCTTCATGCCGTATGATTGGGTTCAAATCCCAGTATACCGTGCCATATTCTGCCTGAGCGTGGAGCCCTTTATTCCTCCTTTAAATGTTCACCAGCAACCATTGATAATCCGAAGAAAGGATTGTTTCCCACTGTACCCCTAATCCCCTGAGTTCCCTGTGGTCACCAATAAAAAGCGAAACAACGACCTGAAATGCTTTAACCAAATTGTCCGCATGATAAAAGACAAGCCGTAAGTGCTTCCAGCAACACAATTTTGTTCTTTCCTACTGAATTATTTGTCCATTATGTATAGTGAACATAATTATAGGGGGCTTGCATTTAGTAATTTGTCATTTTTTTTGTTCGTGTCTGCAAATTTCTGAGTGTTTTATAGAGTTTGGAAATGTCAGGAGGTTTCAGAGCACCAGAAAGTTTGTGCACACTCACACTCACATGGAAACTTATATTATTGCTAGTTTTGGTTGAATGTTTCTCCCACCTGATTCTTAATATTATCCTTACAGCTCGTACTTGCAGAGAAGTCATGAATCTGCCGGTGAATTTCATCTCACGGGGACTGACAACCATCTCATTAGATTTATAAGCTCTTACTTAGCCAGGTCTCCCTGAGAGAGTGTGAGTAGGCTTAGTGCTGCAGTAATTATATAGTGCAAAGCAGAAATAAACTAATCCATACATTATGTTTTACTGCTCAAATATGTAAAACAGTAAGTATTAAGTACGGACGTGAGTACTGAAATGCGGTGGCAAATTTATTCATTTCTTTGTTAACCTGTTGATGAGCATGTTGGGTTGGGTAGCAAACCATCAAGGCTGAAGATATCGGTCAGATTCAGTTGTCAGGGTGTAAGATCCAGTTTCTGATCACCTCAGATGCCTCAGGCGTCGTCCACATTTCGTCATCGTTCAGTTTTGGACCCTGTTCTTATATTAGATGTTTAGATTTTTGCAATTACTCGATAATAATACAATATTTGATGTACCTGAACCTTGAAATTGCTTAAAAAGTCCATCCCTGATATGTATTTGTTAATGTATGAGCTTGGCTGTCTTTAATAATAATTTGTCACTCATGAGTCCAGGCTGATTTTTCTGGAGACACGGTGTGGCGACTGATGACTGACAAGATGTTATTATTCAAAATACAGCTCTAAACCAACTGCACGCAGCTATATGACAACTGTTGGATGGATTTAATTGTGTCTAAGACATTCATGGTTTTCAGACTGAATCCCTCCTTTTCCTGTAGTGCCACCATGAGGTTGTAATGTGTGAATATGATGAAATATCTCAACAACTTACAGATCGGGTCAAACATTCGTGTTGTGTTTGAATAGTTTCGATTGTCCTTTTAACTTTGCATCGAGTGCATAATCAGGTCAACATTTTCATTTGTCCAATACTTGTGTTTATGACCGAATACCTGCTCCTATCTTCCACGTTTGTGTATTTTGTATTTAGCGTAGTAACACACTAAACTAAGATGGTTTTATTCTGGTAATCTTGGTTACCAGACTTGGTTGGAATCCTCCTTCTCCCCTGTCAAGGTTAGTATTCGGACGTGTTTCCTTTTTACACAGCGCTCACCTGTTCACCCTTTTTTCATCTTGCTGTGCTGCGATTTCATTTCCGGCCTTGTTCATTGAATCAGTCCGAGCCTGCTATTCGATAAAGGTGTGGTGACACCAGGCAGGAGACGGGCAGACGTGGATTTCTGACAAACTACCTGATAGTAGTTGAAGGGTAGCACATTTTTTATTGGGGGGGTGATGTTGTAGGTGTCCCATAAAGTTCTAATAAAGCATAATTTGTCTTTAAAGAAGACTTTCATTTGATTTCCAAGCTTCCAGTTTCCAAAAACCGAACCTGAAACACTATGAATCCCCTGCAAATAGACTAAGACGTGGCTGTGTGCCGTTCAATGCATTTGAAATAGATATTTACAGTAGCATTTCCTCAGTGACTGTGGTGTGTGCTCGAGGCTGCAACACAGTATTTAGTAACCATCAGATGGGGTGGCTCGTCTCTGTCAGAACAGCTCTGTGATCCTTAGTGAGGAGGAAAAAAAAACAAGTCTCCTTCTGGATAAGCTTAAGAGAAGGGAGGATGGCCTGGTGTGTTCAAAATGGCCACAGGGAAGCCATTTCCCACAATGCTCCAATTCCCCTGGCTCCTTGGTGTCGATCTGTCCTTTGTGAGCCAGAGTGTCTGAGACACATCGCGGTCACCGTGGGCTGGAGGAGATATGACAAATACAAAAGACAGACCCTGTTTGCTTCTCTCCGGTGAGAGAAGAACGCGAGGCTCATTGATATTGCATGAGCTTAGCTGTCTTCTGTTTTCTTTGGAGGCCTGTCAAATTCATTAGTTCAGTTTTTTAGGAAATTAGCATACATTTTAAATGGTGCTGCAATGAAACTGCATGAATTTCGAATATTTGCAGCAAGTCTGGGTGAGATTGTTTCTGTGCTGAACGACGGGATAAATCTATTTAAAAGTCATTTAAATGTTGACGTATTTGGATTAAAACTGAAATTTCAAATTTAATTACTGCGGTCCTTTTCAAGCTTTAAAAAAAAAAGGCTTTAACACATGCAATGTGACAACACCTCTGGCCATCCCGAGGCTTAAAAAGACATGGTTGGATGTGACAGCGATCCACCAACGCTCCAACTTCTTTACCTAAATCTTCTGCTGTTATAGTAGCATGTCATTCCTCCCTCAGATATCGACTAAAGTCTGTGTGTGCTTTTGGAAATCTAATGTCCCCCCAAAAAAAAAGAAAGAAAAAAGAACAGATTGAATTTGGCCCCCTGACGTGCAGAGACATGTGCTATGCCTTCAGAGGCTGACTTCAAACTTTTGAATTAGTTCATTTTCTGTTCATGTCCAGGCAGGAATAGAAAAGCAACAGTGTAAAAGGCCACCACGAGCTCCCGGTGTGTGTTAAATTGAAAGCAAGTTTTTCTTGTGCCTTGTGAAAAATGGCTTCATGGCTGCCGTATACTTCAGGGACCAAACTAGATACAAGCCTAAGATGTCTCGCTTCCCATCAGATTATTATTATTATCATCATAAATGCAGAGATACTTCCTTGAGGAAACATGTGTCTGCACTTCTGGATCAATGTATACATTCATGATTAAAGCAGTGATATGTTCGGTCACATTCATTCGTCTGTTAGCATGATGTCTCAAGAAACTAGTGCACAGATTTTCTATGACATTTGGTGGAAAGATGGGCAATGAGCCAAGGAACACATGATTAGTCTTTGGTGTGTTTCCAGGATTTTCCTTTTGAAGGATTTTCAACCTCTTGAGATAAAGCCTTTTTCCTATTTTCTGATAAACTGCTGCACAAGAACCCGGTACTTTCTCATACTGTGTGTACTGTGATGAATATCTGCATCCTGATGAAAATGACTCATTCAGTTTTAGGCATTTTACAAGATTGTGCAACCCTGGTGGAAGCAGGAACTCTTTGTGAGCTTTCTAGCCATTGTTTTTGCCATGTTATGTACTTAATTAATCACCAGTGTAGTTTGGTGGCAGTTGGCACTGATGTCTTCTTCATACAAATGAAATCAGGAGGGTTTAGCCATGCGGTTATGAAAATTGTTATAAAAATTAGGGTTACATAGTTAGTTAGATGTTTTAACTTATACAATGTTTGTTCTTACATCACATGTCCTTAGGGCACTTCCCTTTATTGATGTTTTACTGAGACTGGCAGGGTAAGGTAAAGTTCAGGTTAATGTATAAATAGAGGAATTTGAGAACAGAATGAGTCAGGGATGAGTCAGGGAGATGACATCAAGATTGGGGACATACTGGCTACTCACTCAGGTGATATGTTGAAGTAAGCTGTTTAAATGCATTATATGCAAATTGACTGTTAACAATTTACAGAGGCTGAGACAGCCCATCTTCAGGAAAATGTATAAGAACCAACTGTTAACGCTCCTCTGGGAGCCTTTTTCTCTGTAACCTCTTTAGGGGGTTGCACTGTGAAACGCTCCTCTTGTACAAGAGTAATAAATTCAACTTAAACTTTGATGTTTTGATTTCGATCCTCCTTATTTAAGGGTTTTTCTTTAAAATTCCCGTAACAAAAATCACTTTATCGAGGGTCTTAGTTTTAGTAGCAGCCAAATAATCCAAACCATGTACAGAAAACAAACCTACATGGCACGTTCTGTGGGTATAAGAACGTTTGTCATGTGACAGCTTCAACGATATCGACCAGTTTGCGCGTTCGTCTACTTCTGCAGGTTTTCCTAACTGGCACCATGATGACAAATGTCTGTCCAAGTCAACAAGGAACTTAGTAAGTGATTGTGCACTTTGTGCTTGTCATTAACCAATGCAAAACTCTCCTGTTATGGTTCAGATTAAAGGAAAGAAACTGTTTTTGTGTGCACTCTCTCTTTTTTTGCAGAAATACTGAACTGAACTCTGAGCATGACATTTTTTACTTGATGATTTAGAGCCAGAGGGAGAAGGGGAAAAAAAAAAGAAATACTTATAGTCCCAACCCACTGATTGCCGACTGGAAAGCAGCAAATCGCCTCACGCTCCAAAGGTGGCGAGAAAAGATAGCAGGCATCACATTAACCCGGATCAAACTGGCTTCATTCAAATCTGTTCCTCGATTACGTTGAAATATCTGGGGAAGGCGAGCTTCTCAAACTGCTCTTAGATCAGCTACTGGGTGACTCATCACGATGCCTGAGCCCAAGGGACTTTCAGACCGAGTCAACACCGAGCAACGTTTGTTTTGTGCAACGCCGCAGGGAGGCTAAAACATCTGAGTTTGAGAAAATGTAACGGCGTCTGAGTCGCAGAGTGGGGTTATGTGTAGGTGTGAGGTAAAGACTGTGGGTCTAATCCCTCTTTCCACTCCTCAGGGAGCGTGGGTGCTGCTTTTTTATACCGTCTCGGGGGATTAAGCTATGTGGTTTGGTAAATATTCAGAGACTAGAAGGAGGCCACTCTTACTGCCTGAAGAACAAACAGACTTGGCACAGTCAGTCTTAAACACTATCTAGCCTCCACGTTCTCCTTTGAGGAGGTTTGTTTCTCATCGTCTTCACCTAATTAATTAAGAAGCTTATGTTTGACAGATTAGAGTCTGAGCTAAACTCTTTCTTCCCCCCTTAATAGAAGCTAAAGAGCCTGAAAACAACTGGATGTTGTTTTTTCTAATTTGAATTTAAGTGGTTTTAATGATCTACATGTTTTCCTCCCCACGCTTCCTTTTCTTTCTATTCCACTTCAGGTTTCTGCACTTTTATTCGAGTTCATCCCTCTCGCTGGATGGATTGATAGGCCGACTCTGGAGCGATTTAGTCGCCTCTCGTCGTCACCGCATCCCCCATGCCCATCTCTCTCTTTCTCTGTTCCTCGGCTCCATAATGACACACGCCGAAGCTAACGTAATTGCGCTGAATTGTGTGTTTAGCAAACTTAATCTGGCAGGGAAATATTTGTACAGACCGCAGGGGTGAACTCAATCACGCTGATGATGCCTGTTCAGCTCGTGACTTTGCATATGAGCGGCGCTCGTGGCCAAGAACTCTCAGATGGATTAGTAGGACTATTGAAAAACCATCGTTAGCAGCATGTCAGTCTCAGACATGGATTTGCCGTTTGGCTGTAATTGTCTTTTCTTTTCTCCGTCTTCATGTCTTGAATCGGTCTCAGGTGTTCTCATCCTATCAAGGCTCCTTCGGAGAGTAATTACTCTGGTTTAATGGTTCTGGTTATTATTTGTTGCTTCGGCATCTCATTCAGGGGCCAGTCGTACAAACTAGTTTGACTTGTGAGCACTTAAAACAAAGCTTTGTCTCCTTGTTCAAGTTCAACCAAAGATTTTTCTTTTTCAGACAGTTTCATGTGTTTTTTCATCTCAGCGAATTATTTAAAAGAAGCATGCACTTTGGCACGGATAAATTTGGTCACTTGTAAAATCAGAATCGACGCTGTGCAGTTGTTCGACTTCATTTAATTACAGTTATTTGCTGAGCTATCACGACCTTCAGTCTTTAAAACACAGCAGGTCAGCTGTACATGCAAACCTATTGCATTATAATCGTAAAATTCAACATAAATGACGATACATTTATTAAGAATAAATATTAACTTGGTTTTAAATAGAGCAGATCTTTTGGGGGAAATTCTTGCGGTGGCCAAAATAACTAGAGGTAAAATAGGACTAACCTATGAATTAAAACACAATATTTAAGTTTGAGTTGAGTTTAATTCGAAGCTGTAAACAAAGAAAGACCCAGTAATTCATTAACCATCTAATTGACTATATGACTGTACTGGTTTATATTCATAGCATGGATGAACAAATATTACTTCAAGTGTTAGCCAGTGATTTGGAAAGGTAGATTGTGGATAATCGCAATCTCAATCTAAATTTATCAGATTACCCAGCGCTATCTCATAAATAGAAACCTAGAAATAATCTAAATCTGCTCATTTTGGGATCCATTTGTGAATGACTGCTGTAGTTTCAGGCCAACAGAATGTTAGTGTTCGGTAAAACGAGGTCAAAGAAATGTCAGAGTCTGTTAAAGGAGACAAAACAAACATGATCACAGCCTGTAAAGTGCAAGAACAAAAGTGATCATCGTAACTGAGTCACAATTACAGAGTGTGCTTCCTTTTAAAGTTCCTCGACAAGCACTGTAATTATTGGAAACTATTAAAGCACCATTAAGCAAAACTGATTTTTGCTAATGAAGTTAGAGGGATGTGTTTTTTTTTCACACATTAAATGAGGCGGCCTCGGTTGAAGTCGCGTCTCTGTGCTGAGCCTCAGAAAGGAAAAGGGATTTCTCCGCCTAGCTGACGGCGGCCTGAGCCAAAACACCCAGATGCTTGTTTAATGCTGCGCTGGCTCACGGTGGCTTGTAAATTGAACATGAGAGTATAATTCTAGGTGTCTGTTTGTTGTGTTCAAACACCGGTGAACCGTCTGCCTGCGTGGCTTCATCAACGCTCCCCCCCCCGCCCAACTTCAGGAGAGGATTTTTAATTCCTCCTGTGCCCGATGCAATTGTTCCCATAGAGGACGAGGCAGTCTCATTTTATGTCGTGTTGCTCTGTCGGGACCATGTTACAAATTCTATTTAGTCAATGTGTAACTTCACCATTAGCCCCGGCGTCAAAGTAGGTTTGCAGTTGAGTTGCTAGGTAACAAAACGCCTCCTAAGACTGGTGGTGTTATTTCTGAAAACTACGTCAGGTTTTTTCACTCCTCTAAGAATAAACACTGTGCTCACAAGCTGCTTTGTTAGGCAGATAAGCGGAGGAATCTCAGCCAAAGTAAGGCTAAAACATCATCAGATCCTTTATTAGAAGAAGAAGCAGAATAACCTTTGTTAATCCCTCAAAACACGCCGAAGAATCAGTCTGACACAAATGCACTGTGGATGTGCTCCATACGTAGAAAGACAGGAATTAATGTTCAACCAGAAAATCCTCAAAAACATTTGGAGCTCTCCAGCAGCCCTGTGAACAGAATAAAAGCCTGAAAGATGCCAGGTCTTAGAAAAAAAAAAATGCATTAGTGCGAGTGCAAAATGACACATGCACTATAATTATTGAACAGACAGGACGATGTGAATGTGACGTGAGCATCTTAGGTCTAAACAAATTCCAAAGTGCTTTTACCTCCAGAGCATAAAAGCACCAGAGCACCACGTGTCCCGGCTGGAGTAATTGTCACAGCAGGAGTCGGCTTGACACAGCAGTCTTTCCCTTTCAGGCTGGGCCCTTTCTGCACCCCCTCAAACTTTTTTTTAACTCCACCTAACTAATCATATCTTTTTTGGACAAAAATCACCCGGACAGCATTTTCCAAACACATCTTTTCCCCTTTGCACTTAAATATGAAAAAGCATTAGCCATCTTTTTCAGGCCATCTACTCTTGATAACAGCACCGAGGCAACAAGAGAAAATGAAAGCCTCAAAAGCAAGGGGTGAGGAGCTGGAATCAGCGGACCCCATTGACCCTGGAGTCAAGCTTTGATCATCTGCTGCAAAGCCAAAGATGGAGAGGTGCATTAAAGGCAATGCACTAGCTACTTTTTTTTTTTTTTATGATGATACTGCATTAAGCTTCATTTTGTGACCTCAGTGCATTAAAAAACAAGACGCCACGGAGTCCAAAGGCAACTTCTCCGGGATATACTTTCCATTCCTTGCACTGCGTGCGAAATAGGAGCTTTGTGATATTCAAGAAATGCATTTTGTGACCTTTTTAAATGTCTCAACTCAAATACTTCCAGTCTTAATGATCTCTCCGGTATCATTCTCACTGAATTACTGTAAAGAAGGTATATGTATGACGTGAGTTTCGATACTTTAGAAGCAGCAAAACGTGAAAAATGAAAGATGATTGTGTTTTTGTGCTCATGTGTTCTGAAAAATGTAAGAAAAGGAAGCAGACTGCAGTTTCTATGAAGCTGCGAATGGATTTAACCACCTATGTTCTCATAGTACCCCCTCCAAAAAGACCCACTACAAGTAGCTGGCATTACACAGGTGCATCTGGCTCTTTTGCTGCTGTCACCATGGTGACGACCCCCCTCTGGCCTAGTTTAGTTCGCCTGCACTTCAGAGCACGTAAACATGAATGCGGTTCACACAGAGCGGGCACACCTGTTCACATGATTTACAGTCTGCCGTGATAAACCCGAGGAAGGGGTAGAATACATGATCTCTTCACATATCACATAGTCATGATGACATCTATTGTATTATAACCTCACTGCTACGAGGTTATTCACACACGATGTGTGTACACTGTGCATGAAGGTCACCGACGCTTTATTTATGGAGCACCTCTCATGCAACTGGAATGTAAAAAAGGCTTTGAATTAAAACAGTGACCCACAATTAAATCAAAGAATTGCATATGTTGTATAAAATTGCAGTTATTCATATTAGGTGCTATGACAAGAATTTCTCTTATTTTATTCAGTTTTTTGTGCCGCTCATGATTAGATTAGGACAAAAACGCCACATTTTTCCTTAGAAATACATTCACAAATGTTCTGTGGGGTGCAGAGAGGTCATAATGTGTCTGTAAGGATAATAGTCAGTGATTTCTAACATGCTTTAGACGGACTTTTATTGCCTGTAAATTACATGCTTTCACCTCCAGTTTTATGCAGTGCGCTGCATACAAATGGGCAGTACAGCCGAGGCGATCAATGTCCTTTTTATGGGTCGTCGTTTTGAATTTCTTATAGGCCGCAAGCCTTTAATCTCCTGATGTTTCATGTGAAGTTCCTCTGTGTTCTTGTAAAGCTGCTGAATATCACGAGTAAAATAGCACAGGTTGTGTTTATCCTCGATCTATATAAGCATTTCCAATATCTCTTTTATGATATATTCACCTTTCCTGCTCATACAGTAGTAGTCCCCGGGCGTCGTATAATGCCTCAGGCGTGTGTATGAATAACAATCATCTCACCTTAGGTTGCTGTATGAGCATTACCTCCAGTAGACAGATAAACCATTGTGGGGAAATGACAGAGGATGAGATAGGAATCAGCCATCCTTTATTCAAGATGGAGTCCACTCTCAAATGGCGGTCTGCCAACCAAGCGCACAGCTATCTCTCCTGCACTGCAGACCAAGACACATGTCCACATCCATCATGATCATACGTGACCTAAACTGGTCCGGCACATGAACAGTGTTTACGTGGAGTGAGTAGTACGGATGTTAGTGACACAACAAACATTGCTTGACCAAGCGATGGCCTGTGTATGAGCATGTAAGTATGAGCATGGGGATATTCGTGCAGCATTGCACCACCAAGACTCAAACCTTTGACTTAAAAATGACAACTGATACATTTATTGTTTATTTGGAAGACTCCATTAGCCTCTGTTGTTGTTATGGATTCTCCAATTACAACTAATTTACAGCAAGATAACGATGACAACATCTTTCCCTGCAGTATGCACCTGAAACATTGTGATTGTGGTATATACAGTATGGTTTAAAGCTGGAACAATCAATCAACAATCTGTTATAGTTGAAATCTCCATAAAGTGTGTAACTAAAGTCACACAGCATAAGCCGATCAAACTTACACTTTTCTGCTGCCGTAAACTTGCACTAGAGCTCCAAATGTGTATTAATCCACGACTGAAAATAGTCTCCAATAAATGTACTCTAAAACTACTGGGCCTTTTTTTCAAAGCAGCTAAGTGTAGGACTTATTTAATGGTGTAGTTGCTGATTGCATGCCGCTTGCCTCAGCCTCTCCTTCCTAGTGTGAAGAAGAAGAAGAAACTATAGTGGCCGTGATCCCGAAGTAGAAACTGTCTCTACATGTGCTCACATGCCCAATCATCCTGTGTGACTTTTCACTGCAGCACAAGAAGATGATACTACTTTCTGCACTGGAAGAAAATGTTGGCAGTGAACGTAATCGGTTATGTTGGCAGTTGTATCTCTTACAGAAGGTATTTACGAATGCAATGTGTTGTATGCGAACATAATTCGTAGGAGACGGGGTTGGCGCTGAAGTCTCGGTTTGGCTTGCATGTACACAATTTGGACCATTGTGTGCAGGTTACATTAGGACAGAACTATGGAGAACATAATAAATATAAATAAGATGGAAAAATGAGACAAAAAAAAGAACAGACCAAGCTTATAATTGGCTCTACATCGACCTGAAAGGCGGCAGTTATTTGAGGACCCCTTCTTACAGAAACCGAGTTTTCTTTTGATCACCTCAGATACCTGAGAGCTGCGTCTCATCTCCAAAGTTTCGCCTCCTCACTGACAGCGAGTCACCCCCAAAGTACCTTGACACGGGGAGTAAACAAAGGCTGCCTCTGTTCATCAACGTAATCTTGTTTGCTCAGAGGGCACAGCACACCGCCACGGGGATAAAGGCCCGCGGTGGAGATACTGTGATCCCCGTTTTCATGTCTTTTTAAAGTTGTCTGCGTGTAGTGGACCTCGCAGCTCGGTGTGTATGTGCACGAATCTGCGTGACGTCACTGGACATGAAGGGTGACCCGCAAAGCTGCATCGCAAAAAACTGTGGGAGGCACAAGTGGAACTACAAAAGAAAAAGGACAAAGAGAAGGAGAGCTATAATTCAAGCTCTGACAGCTCTGTTGATACCATTTAAAATGGCCTTTAGCTCGAAAAACAAGGATATGTATTTAACTCTACCTTTTTGTACACTCTCACCCCCTGACTGTTGTAGTTTGAAATAACTGCCTCCACATGAGGGGGTGGTTTAAAATTCAAAGTGATCTCTGGGGTTCGTAATTACTCTCACACTGAGCAGCCATCACAAGCAGAAAGAGAGGATTACAGTTGTGTCACAACAGAATAACTCATCCACCAATACCACAGCTGCTGTAGAGCCTTCATTTCTTTTTACCAAGGTAGCAGCGTATCTCCACCCAGGACTTGAGTCAAACTCTTGGTGGTGTGAAGAACGGCGGGCGGGGTGTTGTGATGGTTTAGAGTCACACGGGAATGATGAGTGAGCTTTTCATTGCAAAAATAGAACTGTAAAAAAAATGATAAAAAGTCTCAGTGTCAAGTTACAGCTTTACTGGGAGTCTTGTACTTTTTCATTTCGTATTCGCTCCGCTGTCGGGTGTCAATCTCGGCACCTTGTAACATTTATAGTTCACTGTCAGTCAATATTGTCAGCAAACTGAGCGCGGCGCGGAATAAAACCTTATTATGGACAACAGGAGAACGCTTCTGGGTGACAGTGAAGGGTGAGCGGCCACATACAGGAAAGAACAGACAGGAGAAAAGGTATCAAGAAATGAGTAGAGACGGAACGACAGCACGCTGTGTCGGACGTCTTATTTCGCAGGATTATATTCCTCGCCACCACCGGCTGCTTTAAAAAGAGTGGAAACACAACACGTCACCGGCTTTGTGTTACAACTTACAGTTAATGAAGTAGGAGGATGCAGCAAAATAGCAGTAAAGCTGAGACACACTGGTAGTGAAACCTACCCTTTAAATATCTTCGCTGTTTGACCAGTGGAAGCGTCTTCCTTGGAGCAGATGGTAAGCCTGGTGGAGACCTATGTGCATAGAGATGCACCTTATGTAAACGTGCTCCGCGGTGTGGCACGGTTGTTGTGAGGCATGCTGGGGAAGCAGTTGCTCTTCAGTGGCGTTTATTATGTAGTAGGAGACACACGGTGGTGTGTCAAAGCACAAAGGATTCACGATCCTCCTGATTCATTCACAGAAACCTCAGTTGTCAGCGATGAATACGTCATCGACCTTGTGTTTTGTTTTTGTTTTCTATGATTATTTTTTTGGCCTTTTTTGATAGTACAGCCGAAGATAGACAGGAAGCGGGGGGCAGTGACACGCAGTAAATTAGCCGTCCGATGCGGGATTTGAACCAGGCCCAGCGAGGACTATAGCCTCCACACACGGGGCGGCCACTTAACCCACTACGCTACCGACCGCCCCGACCTTGTGTTTTTATGTAGACTGTATCTACACTCCTGTATTGTACTGTGTCAGGATAAGTGGTTACAGAAGATGGATGGATGGATGAATTTTTCATCAAGTACAGAAGCTGCAAACTTTATCTTGTTTGTATTTGTGCTATGACACTAATGATACTCTTCATATTCTGATATTAGATATACTTTTATATACTTGGATTCAATGATTTTCAGGTTCCAAGAATTCCCGTCTCCTCCTTTTCATCTTGTTAAGATACTGTGTCCTGACTTTGTGGAGCTTTGATGGATGGAAGAGTTCCTCTTTGACACTGAGCTTGTCTTTCGCCTTGTTGCTGCAGTATATCACATTCAGCCTCAGAAGTCAGTAAGTAGGTGTGCACAGTCTGCGATTAACTCGGCAGTCTTACACTGTAGGCTAATAAGGCTTATAATCATCAAGTAAAATTACATAATTACATTACAAGTCTTTTGTACTATAAAATGCATCATCTGCTCCCTACAAGGCACAGAAATATAATACATTATTAAGCAATACATGCTTTAATTATATTGCTTTGGCAGCAGGAATTGGATTTCCATGAACTGAAGTCATTTCAGACACAAAATATTCAAAAGAAGCCAAATTAACCTACAAAGAAGACACATTTTTTAGCTTTAATGAAGGTTCATTATGTCAGTTTCTTACATGGTCGGTGCATGAGCAACCCATGCAGCTTATTATTTCTGAATAGCTCTACCTTTCAAGTCTGTTACTGCTGTTTTCAGCCACACTGGCTGTGTTGGTGGGGGCTAGTACTGGTGAGATATTAAATATATGATCCAGGAAGTCCAGTTTGAGTTACAGGTGAATATTTGAAAGCATTGTTTTTGGGAATCCCCCAATGCATTCGTACCCATCATGTCTGGCTCCATCCAGCATTTCACAGGCACCATCATCAAACTGCAGTCCGTTGTGTGCCTGGTGTGAAACATCGAAACACAAAGAGCATTCTTGTGTCTTAAATCACACCAAGTTCTGTGTGTAAAGTGGTTGCACGTATTATTTTTGTGTCTCCACATCATTTATACATCTGGACCTGGCTGACATATCTGGGGCTTTCTGCCTCGCTGCCTGTCAGAGAGGGGGGAAAAAAACACTCTTTTGATTGGCAGGTTAAACTCTTCAAGGTCAGCTTGCTCTACAGCTCTCAGTGTAGATTACCGTGGTAATATCACTCCTGTCGAGTGTCTCCCATCCCCCCCACCCCCCTCGACTGGTTCTCAGTCTACACTCAGATCTAAAGATTGTGTCCTTGCCTCCGACTCATCATGTCATTACATAAGCTACTGCACACGTTGTTGAGCATGGAGATTGTGCCATTTGCCCATATCTTGGTATGCTTGGGAGAGAAATTAATGTCATTTCTGCTAGGGATATCAATAGGTCGGGTTGTGGAATGGGAATGGGATGCGGTTGCATGATTGCCGCCTCAGAAGTTGGCAAACATCTGGTCGGGGTCCATATTCTCGACAGTGATTGCATCGTTTAAGTTGGGATTCCCCATAAATTTGATTTAAATAGTCTGTGCTTAAAGTCAGATGATGGAAACTATCTGGGTGTGGATGATTATGATTGAGATGAGTATATATACACATCCGGGAGACAAAGATCAGTCAAAACAGAGTGATCTTTAGAAGAATTGATATTATAAGTTACCCAAAAGTGGTAAAAAAGTGGTGAGCAGAAGGATTGGAGAAGAAAATGTGAAAACATGAAGCCTCACAAAAGAACTCGTGCAGATGGCTGCTGAAAGCCACAAAGGCAGATACTGGGTTTCTAGTTGCGACTAATATCACGATGACATTCTGATTGCACGCATATTTAGCAGCGCGTTTGAAATTTACATGTGAGAGCAGCTGGAAAAAGAAGTGGAGAGCCAGACCATCATCAGTCCTCAATGGGACCCAATATACAACTAATACGTGATGCTTTTAGGTGAAATGGAAAGAGCTGCCACAAAGAGAAGAACTGTGTTTTTCAACTAAAATTCAGTTATGTTGAACACGACTGAATGCATCACAGAAATACACCTCAAATCTATAAAAAACTACTATATGTTTGACAATAATGGGTTTAATTTTGAAGTAGTATTCTGATGTGACTGCGTGCGGGCACTAAGAGATAGAAATCAGACCCTAACAAGGCATTTGAACACAGCTGAATGAGTCTAATACTATGTAAAATTGCATTTATTTACCTTTTCACTTTCCATTTAAATTTTGATAGGGCTTGACAGGCGCATTGAAATGTGAATGGATGCGCTGTCTGGGAATACTTTTCCTTTATATTCCTGCCAAGTAGAGATAAAGGCTTTTAATCTGCGCATCAGTTGGCCGGTAAATACACTTTTCACAGTGTGAGGTAGAGATTGAACGGCAATCATGAGTGGCCATGCCACATTCACAAAACTACAGCACAGACGGGCGTTGATCGTCTCATCTCCTTCTGTGCTGGCAGATTACTTTTTCACAAATATGTCCTTAGGACGGGGATGTCAGTCTGTCGTCTGCCCATCTACCTTTGGTTTAAAGGTGGAACATGGACATTCATGATCCCCAGATGATGATTCAGAATGATTAAGGTAACTTCTTGACCTTTTATCCTCAGCCTTAACGTGCTCTTGACTTCATAAACCAAATTCTGTTAAATTACTTATTGATATGAATTGTAATATTCATTACTTATTATTGTTTATAGTCCCTAGAGGATGATCCATACTGATCTACTTTGATATCTTTCTGAGCTTTCATGTAGCACTGGCTTCAGGTCATTTCACCCATGACAAACGTGTTGTTGCGTCCTTGAAAACTAAATTTAGAAATTTGCAGATATTCATTGTCCTCAGAGGATGAGTCAGCATGTTTTAGGTGACCTGCTGATCCTTCTACAGCTCAATCTGGGGTCAGATATAATTTCTACTTGTACACAGGTAATCTAATGGCTAGATTACACATTACACATTCATTCTCCTCAGAGGATTAACCCTTGCAACCCTTTTAACCATCAACCAACTAATGTCTGCATGATGGGTAACTGCAACAGGCGTTCAGAACACACAGCAGGCTTTTGTGTTGTGAATTTATTCTGTGCTTTTTTTTTTTTTTTTACTGCCCAGAGTCAGAAAATAATTGTCCCTGATGTGTTTTATTTTATTTATAAAAGCACCTAACTGTGCACAGGCTAAAACATCTATTATCCGTTATTTACTATGCAAACAAACCCCAAAGATAATTTCTTTTTTTAATGCTAGAAAACAGAAAATGAGAAGTTCTTACATCTCAATCAACTGACTGAGTTAAGCTTAACAGTTTAAAGGACTTTATGATGCATTATTGGCCTTGTGAAGTAAATGTAGGGCAGGGGTAGTCAGTGCAGACAGCACCCCAGACCCCTACATTCCCCAACAGGGCTGTGCTGGAAATCTTCCCACACCTCCACAGCAGGCAGCATCTGTTGGGTGGAGATCCCCAGCTGCTCTCTGTACTGGTTTTCTAACACATGGCTGGTCTCCACTGGCCAATTGTCTGTGAAAGCAGACCATCGATAATGGATATCTGCCATCTCTCCGCTGACACGCACAGATTACCAAGCTGATGGAACAAAAGAGAGAAAAGACGTAGGCTTGTTTTGTCTGCGGCCTTGCATCTGGATACAGCTGTGTGTGAGAGAAAGAGAGAGAGGCCATTGTGCACTTTGATTATTCTGCGATTTCAAATGCAAAGCAGGTGTGTTGTCTTTGTCTTTTGTACCTACAGTTCGTTCCCTTCGGCGTGGTCTAGGAAAATAAATTGTCACGATTTCAAACCCCAAAGATCCCCAAATCGATAAAGAGTACCTTTGATTAACAACCCTTTTGGTTAAATTGGCTCTCTTCCTGTTTTTCTCTGTATTTTTACATCCAGTAGGACAGATCGTATCTGAACCGATGACAAAGATGTTTTTTTTTTCTAAGGGACACCAGGATGTTCTGAATCTCAGGGACACCTGGAGCTCACTGTGGCAGCACTGGCATAAGATAAACTACTGTTTTCCATTCATTTGTACAAACATGGACTTTCTTTTCATTTTCATCTCCTCTAGATCTGAGGTGACTGCTGGAGAGTGCGGAGGAAGCATTCAAAGAGACACTGCGGTGCAAGGTTAGTTTCTGTTCCTTTTTACCAATCAAAACACAAAACACCAAAACAAATTCAAGGATTTCTTCTTTTCTACTTTCATTTTCCACTCTCACTACTTCAATCGGCAGCTTTTTAATGCGAAAATCTAGTTTTCTAGGTTCCCAATATTCTCTGTTCATATTTATTTTCTATGTTCCTATGATTTCCCATGTTTTCCCCTCCGTGCTTGATTTAACGCACTAGTTTCCTCATGGAAATTCTTCATTTAAGGCTTTTTTTATTGTTGTCTTATTGCACTTTGATGGTGGATATTATGTTCACTCACAATTCATCAAGAATTCATCAGATTTAATGGGCCATAAAAAGTATTTTCCCCTGCAGAGCATCATTCTTTTCCAATACAAAGTCACTAAAACGGTAGCTTTCTGGGAGGAATATGGTGTTATATATTACAAGACTATAATCTTCAGATGGCCGACATGAGGATGGAAGATGATGCGTCATAACATTTTCTACACAATCCAGCTTGTGTTCGGAAAAAGTTATTTTTTCTCTGTGTGGAATTACTGAAGCTGCCGAGTTGCATATTTTGCTGGTTTTAATTAAAGCTTATTTGACTGGAACATTTTCAAGTGTGCTGTAAACTCACAAAGAGTCTGCAGTGAATATATGAATAGAAAAATTAGAGAGTCTTGCTTTGACCTTCGAGGCGTTTGCTGTTGCTTGGACGACCAATTTATGGCTGCAACCCACTGTTTAGATGCAGTGTCTGGAGTTATCCAGATAGCACGGCCTTCATGCTGTGACGATGGATTACTTATGTCCAATACATAGGGGTTGAATAATGTCTTATTGATTTGACTTTACATCCGAGGGGGAACGGAACGGAAATGTTGACTGTACGCCGTGTTATCAGGAGCAAAATAGAAACAAGATGAATTGTTTTGCCTGCGAATCTGATGGCAAGCTTTACTGTACCTGCCTTGCAAGGTGCCAACTGCTCACTCATCTTACCTTTCATATATATTCACACACCGATGGCACAGTCTTTGAGAGTAATTTGGGGTTCAGTGTCTTGCCCAAGGACACTTCGACATGCAGACTGAAGGAGCTTCCAACCACCAATCAGTGGACAACCCTCTCTCAGCCACCCCATGTAAATTCGGATTTATCCTTGCTATGGCAAAGACGTGACATGCCCTACTCTAATTGTTCTTGTTGAATATTTGTTGCCTTCGTTGGTCAACCGGGGTACTGTATTTGCCAGGTGGGGTCATGTCTTTGAAGTATCAGAATTCAGAAATGGGTGTTTTCGACTGTTGATCAGAGAAAACAAGACGTTTCAGTACGTTCATTTGGGAAAATAATTGTCAGATTTCTCAGTAATTAAGATAATTCATCCAGGTGGGTGATATATCTGGAAATAAATGAATAAAAAGATAATTATAAATGTTCCAAATAGATCATTTGTATAATTACCGCTGCTCCACAAGATGCATATACCTGTCACCCCTGTAAAACGAAAACTATACCAACTAATTTTGATAGTTTTTAATTGCAGTTCGCTTGAAATCGTTTTTTTATTTTAACAACACAGGTTTGTAGAGTACATGGAACAATAATGCTGTCAGTTTGATACCTCCAAGAAATAATATTTTCCAGTCTAAAGCAGAGACTTTATTCAAGCTGACTTTGGCATGTGGTTTCTGATACAACCTGGCTGTTTCATTTGTATTTTATCACGGGTTTAAACCGGTACAACCCTCCCTGCGCTGTCAAACTCCATCCTCACTCGCTCCACACTTCCATGCTGAAGCCTGCATTCATCCTCCAGTGCTGGTTCAGGCAGGGTTCAGTGGCTATTTACTGAGGCATTGTGAGTGATTCTGGCCTTGTTAAATCCTATTTTGTTTTGTGAGTGTGGAGCTCAGCCCTTCCTCCAGGCTTGCGAAGGTGGAGGACGAAAGCCGGCATGCTGACTGGGGACCCAAAGAGCAGTCCAATTTTTCATCCTTATTGCCCGTGACATATCCAAAGTGGCAGAGTGCCGTCCACGGAAAGAGAGAGAGAGAAAGTGAGAAGCATGCAGCTCAGATGGAGTGAGAGGAGTGTATCTCTACATCCGCCTTCTGTAGTCCTGAGCAGGGCCCCAATTTTCTTTGCTAAAACAATGCAATTCAGCGGCGTTCATCAGGGCAGACGAGGTTAAACTAGGAGTCCCTGGGTTCCTGCATCTCTGCAACTTACTCCGCCTTCAGGCTTGTTGTTTAGCCAGGCAATAAATGGAGGTCTGAAGCTTACAAACAGAGAGTGAAGACTGTATTAGAGTCCAACTTACTCCTTGACACTGGTTAAATGAAGATGTTGCACCCGCCCACCCTCTTACAACCATCTTTCACCATAGCTTTCTGCAGGCTTGAGCTTCCATCGCACGGCGTTCACTCGTCCTTTGGAAGTCAGTGTTTGTTGTTGTCATCACACATAAATTGCTCGTCTGCGTGTGCAATTTGTGAAATAATTTCAGCGTGAATCATGAACTGTATTTTGATTAAGACAGCGTTGTGTTGCTAAACATTTGTGCCAATCATGTGTTGTGTAATTTTGGGTTGATTTTAGTCTTTGGTGATTACCTTTCTCTAATTTCATGCCCTAATTCACGTCCTGAGCGGATGTGAACAGTTGGAAATGAGGTCTTCATATAACACCAGCAGTTTTTGCTTCAAATCACTGCAGTGATCCACACTGTACGCTAAATAAACAACACTGTGAGATCTATTACATGCAGGCAGTGTCGTGATGGAGGGCCGTGAAGGGCGCTGTCAAGGTGACTTCTGAGGGTGGGATCTCTCATTGAGAAGGGGGGGGGTGTGACTTCAGAGAGCCTACGTGACTGGGAAATATGCCCGAGAGAGATTTCCCCCCTTCACTTTTTCCTTCGCCTTCATTCTCATGGTTGAGATTAAGATCTCTTGTTGTAATTATTGCAGCGCGAGGCGGCCTAATTCTGCCAAGTCGATAGCATCGCACCCGTCAGGTGCTATAGAGTGTATCTGGCACCAGCTGTTCCTCTACATGTTCCAGTGGGCCGCGGTGGATGGTAATGGCACCCGTTATGTGATACATGTCTGTTGATCAACTCGCTTTTTGGAGAACTGCCAATCCTTTCTCCGGCTTCCCTTTGTTTCCCTCCAGTAACTGCAGAAAAAAACAAGACTGTAAAATAAAAGGAACACCCTTGGGTGTCTGGTATTTTTAACACCCGATGTACAATAAGGGTATCAATCATCCTCTGCGGTCCCAAGAAACGTATGTCTGGTCGCCTCCTCCCTCCAAACACAGGTGCTTGACAGACAGAGTCAATTCTGCCTAATTGTGCTGTTGTGTACTGTCTGTTGTGCACAGCAAGGCGCCGATCCGACCAGACTGCTTTCATCACCATACCCACCCAAATAACTTGTCAGCATTCATTTCTCATAAGCCAAATAGAAGACATTTCTCCTCTTTAGGTATCAGACTAACAGCCAATTGGAAAATAAGGAGTGAAAGAGAGATTATACGTGACGAGCTATTCTTCTCTGGTTCAAAGCAGCCGTACCAGCTGCCTGTGTAAGATGATAAGATGTAAAACCACCGTGTTGATCTTCCACAAACAGAAATCTGTTGTGACGAGCATGAATACGTGAAATGATCTCCGATAAGTAAACTTATCTGAAACAGTACGCCGGTTTGTTTTCGTGTTTTGAAGTCCAATCTCCAACCTACAGCTGAAACGATGAAGTGGATCCATTGATTAATTGATTATTGATTTGGATCCTTTGAGGTGTGCTGCTAGGCAACACATTTACAAGCAGTACATACAACTTTAATTGATAGTTCATAACACATTATATAAGATATGAGTGTTAATTTATGTTACGATAACTCTATAACTTCAAACTTTAGTTAATAAAAACTTAATAAACTCTTAAAATGTCCTTATAGTTGTACAGTTTACATTATAGTGTGTCATAAACCATAAATGTTTGTATATGCAGTAACTTCATGCAGTAAAGACACATTATTTACTGTATGTATTGATTAATTAGGAACATTTGCTCTGCTGCAATCTACTCTATTAGATCAGATCACTTTATTATATTAGGCTTACACATGGACTCTTGTACTGAGTTTCTTTGCAGCACATTATGCCACAAACGGATTAATGGCACTTAAAGAATGACATATCAGTTGTTTATGAAATGGTAAATGGACTGTACTGTCTTCTTTTACACTACATGTCGTATTCACACACATTCATACGCTGTTGGAATTGGCTATCGTGCAAGGTGAAAAAGTGCCAGCTGCTCATCAGAAAGGAGCACACAGACGGCGCGAGCTTTCAGGAGCAAGTTGGGGTTCAGTAAGTCGCCCAAGGACGCGTCGACATGCATCAACCGATCTGCCACAGCCACCCAGAACTAGATTCCTAATATTGTAGACATTTAAACATCACTGTAAAGATAATGAGCATGCAGACTCACATCTAGACAGACTGTATTTGCATTAAAGGGCTGCTGTTTGGTATCAACAACAGGACTGTACCTAGAAGGTGAACTGCCGGTCGGAAGAGCTGGAAACTCAAATTAAATTCCATTTTTATGAAGTATAAACATCGACATGAACCCCATTAGTGATTTTGTTTATGCTTGTTCTGCTTAGTTAAACACGTAATTTGACAGGAGGACCTACCAGATATTTTTGCCCCAGTAATTGAGATCAAGGGACACCTTGATCTGTTGCTTGCACTTTGACAGCGGTGTATAATTTACTTTGGTAGACTGTCATCGATTCAAACTGCGGGCGTTCAGATAAAGGGAGAAGTTGTCTTCATCATAAATCTGGAATGATTCAAAGGAAATGAAAAGAGACAGAACGAAAGCATTTGAATAGAGAGAAATCGATTCATTTATAGCAGTTAATTCTGTTCTAATAATGTATCACAGTGAGGCTGATGAGGAATGTAGGAGTGTTTGATGGTGATGTGGTTCAGCTCAGTGTGTGCAGGTGCTTAAGTGAGTCCACATTCATGTAAGTGGAGGTAGGAATCGGCACGTTATCTTCCTGCTGCAGCTTATGGATCTATTGAACTCTCAAGTGATGCAACTTAATGTTGGGCGACTGTCACGCTGCACAAATCGAGAAATGAATGCACCGAATTTAAAATGGCAGTTGCTGACAAATCCGAAGCTTTAGTGGCATCAAGATGAATTTAGCCCGAAGCTTAATGGGGGATTCTGGTGGATAAATTGTATTTAAGTGTGATGTTGGACATCGCCTTCCCCTGATATCATGGTTAGGAGTTCAGCATGTGCACGTGCAGTGAATGTGAGATTACGTCGCCGCTCGGGAGTTGTTGCTGTTGTTGCTGTTGCCGGCGTGCTTGCATGTCAGTTTGAGCAGAAGAGCAAGTGCTGCTGAGTGGTGGATCGTGACTTTCCTTTCCTGTGTGGGAGCTGCTGCTACTCCCACGCAACTCTCTGTCTCTCTCTATCCAAATCCGCCGGTCTTTAACCTCAGCTCATTTCTCACTTAACCACCAATCTACTCCATGCCACAGCTATCCATGAAAGAAATTAGCCGTGGAAAAGTCAGGCACACGATCCCCGGTGGAAGTTTCACATCTGCGTTTCCGTCCACCATAAATCACCCCACTTTAAAACTCTAGTGTTCTCAATAAACTACTGTTACAGGAGTAACTCGTATTCATGTTAACAACATGCTGAAACATAAAGTATGTCCCCTCTTCCCCCAGGCACTCACGCAGTCATGCAATTTTCAGTATGCGCGAGAAAGACGCGACAGCGGGGGAAACAAAAAAAAAAGCATTGTGGGTGTTTGACTTTAATCATACAGAAAACATATATTTACTTTGAACATGATGCATAATGCATGTGATACTCTCTGAGGTTTCCAAGTCTTATTCCTATGCTAGAAATGTGAGCATGCCGCACACAGAGCGATGCTCACCGATAACAATCCTCAGCAAATTTAGCATATTCTGAAATTTCACTCTCGCTGACCTTGGAGGTTCTGGTGTTGCTGGGGAGTAACAGAGGGGTTGCTAAGGTAATTTAATTAGCAGACCCTCCATGGGCACTGCTGTCTAAATCCCCACTAATCCCCCTTCTGAGTCCCCTACACAGATTTGGGCCGGGGTGCTCTAACAGGCAACGCTGACTCCTCGTTTCCGTCCCAGACAGGGGCTCCTCGAAGAAACACTCCTGGGTGGCGTGATTTGTGTACGGCGTGTACCCTCCATACAGTACTGCGTGGGCTTTGCATGTGTCTCCTTCAATGTGTGTCTTCCGGTACAGAAGGCTCCAGGTCGTCGGTCTCAATGTATTCCTCTCACGTCGCTTCACCCCTCCTCATGTGTGCGAGTGGAGGGGACTCTCGGGGTCAAAGGGGGGCCACTCATCGCTCCATAAGAATGTCGTAATTATCACTGCTGAGGATGAATGGGATGTGACCTCTGTGAGCAGCAGCGTCTGGTGGCTGGAGTTAGAGGAGGAGATAGAGGCCACTGAGCATGCTAATAGAAGCTTCTCTGAAAATATCCTCTGCAGGGTTTATGTTGGAATTAGCAGATATTAGCAGGTATTGCTTAAGATTAAAGCAGTACTAATTGATTTTTTGGCCACTTGGGGGCAGCAAAACCAATAAATACAACATTTACGTATCATTTTATAAAGTTGTTCTAGAAAATGTCCATCATCAGCATTCAGCCGGAGTTCCATCCATCTTCTTGTCCTTTTCTGACTCCATTATGTTCCCCAGCTAGTTGCCATCTTTGTCTGTTTGCCGTTTTAGAGCTTTTTCTCGAAGACACAGCTGGAAAGAAAGGTAGATGAATGAACCAAAACGATCGAATCAATGAGCTGAGGATGCAAAAACACTCCACAGAGCTAATGGGAAGTGTGGAGCCATGTGAAGATACTGTAGTCTGTGGGTACGTCTCTAGCAGTGACGAGTCATTTGATTCCATAATGTCAAAATAAAGAGCTTTTACACCACATATCTCATTCACACACCGATGGCGCAGCCTTCTGGAGCAATTCAGGGTTCAGCATCTTACCCAAAGACGCTTCGACATGCAGACTGGACGAGCCGGGGATCGAACTGCAAGTCTTTCGAAATTGGTGTATTTCAAAGACACTTTAACATTTTAGCAACCCTGTTCATGCACGAAATAACCAAACGTGTTTGGTTCCTTTTCAAAAGTACATCATACATCCACATTGAAGTGTTGAGTGTTAACTCTGACTTTTCAATAACACATTTTGAATGAAGCTGCTCTAAAACGACGCTGTCAGAGTCGTCCTTGAATGCACCGTTAAGCTCAAACGTGTAGCACGGCCAAACGTTTCAACAATAAGGGAAAGATTTGGACAACGCACGATGGCTGTCTGCCAATTATAAATCAAACTAAAACATTTAGGACACGTTTTTGACAGTAAGTAAGTTAAAAACATTTCAAATCACAGTTATTGTCCTTTAAGTAACTTTATGATCCACTGCGGTTGTTAACAGTTTAAAAATGGGAAATCTGGGGAGAACAAGCAGCTCTTCGATCTTCCTCTGCTCCTCTTGTAACCTCAGGTGGCAGCCTAACATCTGTGTGACATCAGTGGCATTGGAAAGTGTTACTGACCCGAGCAGGTGTTGTGTGTGTGTTCGTTCGTGTGTGTGTGTGTGTGTGTGGGAGTTTACGTACAGTATCTGCAGCATGCATGCGAGCGAGCCGAGCCGCGAGGTGGTGAAAGGAGCATCTGTGCGCATTGAAAAGAGTTCTCTGAATAGCTCCATATTTGAACAGCCACTTATCCCTCGATAAAGCTGTAAGTGATTCGTGGCAGCTTCCTGCCTGCAGGAGAGAGAGAGTGAGTGAGTGAGAGAGTGAGAGAGAGAGGAAGGATGAGGGGGAGCGAATCAGAGAAAGAGAGAGAGAGATTAAATGAGCATCAGCTGTAATTAGGGCTTACTTCCCTCCATTTGGAAGTCTCTGTCTCAGAGAGAATTAGCACTAGATACTCTGGGTGGGCCAAAGCTATATAATGCATTAAAGGGGCAGAAAGTATGATGCCAAGTGTTACGTGTGCAGACGGAGAGTGTGAGCAGCAGGGCTCTGATAGCAGAATCATCACACAGTACAGTAACAGTGGCATTCACCTTTCTTTGACTACCCCCCAGTACCCAACGCTCTCACTTATCAATCATGTAATGTAACGTCTAACACTGGAATCATATCGGCTCATTTGAAAAGCGACGTCCCTCTAACATACTCACAGTTTGGAGAGTCCAGTTTGACCCATGAGAAAAGCTGCACGGAGAATATCAAGGGCAAGACACATGCTGCCAAGGACACGTGATGTCTCCTGCATGGAAAGTCTCAGTGCATGATGCAGGAGTATGTTTGCACAAAGATACAGCATCACGACTTACTTAGTTACTTCCACCTTTTGAATACAAAACGTAGCTTCAGGGGCGGTCGGTAGCGTAGTGAGTTAAGCGGCCGCCCCGTGTGTGGAGGTTATAGTCCTCGCTGCAGCTGGCCCCGGTTCGAATCCTGCATCGGACGGTTAATTTACTGCCCCCTGCTTCCTGTCTATCGTCAGCTGCAGCAGCAATAAAGGCATAAAAAGGCCAAATAATAATGCAAATGATCTTTAAAAAAGCTTCAATGTTTCTGTCAGTTATGGGCGAGGCTCCTACTGGACGTCAGACAAAACGGGCGAAGATAATTCAAAGATATCTGCGCATTGAGAAAACATATAACCGTCTTGGATGTACATTGTTGTCCACATGTAACACAATTCCAGTGTAAGACTATTTGTTTGTGTGTTTGCGTGTAAGTCAAGAACAAACTGATCTGTTTTTTTTTTATTTTTCTTTAGTTACAAAAGCTTCTTCCTGTTCTGAAGCTCCCCGTGATTCGCAGTGTCCAAAGATGACCATTCAAAATGCTCCTGACATTTAGGAAATTGTCCTTTCTGTTCACCCATCTCCCTTTATTTCACTGCCTTTTTCTTCTTCTAAATGCCATTTCACCCTTTTCATTCCACTTTCACCCTGTTGAGCTCTCTCCACTTTTTTTTTTTCCCCTTTCTTGTTCCACCGACCACTGACGGCCTCCTGCTTTGGAAGATTTGCTTTTCCGTTCATTTCTTTTGAAACGTTGAAGTTTGCCATTTGACTTTTGTTAAAAATTGAAAAGATTTTGACGGCGTTAAGTGCTGATGCAGCGTTTCCAAACCTGTTTTTCTTTAAAGATTATTTTTTTGGCCTTTATTGATAGTACAGCTGAAGATAGACAGGATGCGGGATTCGAACCGGGGCCAGCTGCAGCGAGGACTATAGCCTCCACACACGGGGCGGCCGCTTAACCCACTACGCTACCGACCGCCCCAAACCTGTTTTTCTGTCTCGATGTTCACTTTCATCATTTCTTTCTCAAGTCAGTAGCGAATATGGTTGATGTTTTTGGCCCTGTAGTGACTTTACACTGTCAAAGCTTTTAGTTTGAGTTTTTGTATGTGGCACATTTTCTATCACTGACAAAGCAAAGTACACAGTTCCTCATTTTATTCCAGATAAAGCGTCGACCCCGGTATCTTGCACGAGTTCTCCAAGATACCAAACAAAGTGAAAATTTAATGCATTCTGAATAAAAAACGCAGCTTCACTCTAACTGATTCCAATTTGCTCGGGGAAATATTCTTTCCAGTAGAAAATAGGATGTTCACTCAGTAGAAATAATCTACTCTCAGCCTTTTAATGTCAGCGGGGTGGTTGTTTTAACACAGATAAGTGCTGCACCTCTAGAGCTCAGTGACGTCCACAGAGGGCAGTAATCTGCACCCAGAGACTCGGCTTCATTAGCGATTTACTTTGGAGCTGCCTACATTTTTCCTCTGTAGAGAGCCGTTTATCTCCAAAACAACTCAGACACTTTACAGACTTTTCTCTGAGAAATTGTTTTGCCCCAAAACTATTATTTTATCTTCCAGACAGTTCACGTTTGAAAGGGAGAGGTGTGCAATTTTCAGCCCCTAGCTGTGGCAAGCGGATGGCGACTTTGTCGGGATATTCTCCACAGAGGATGGCCTGAACCTCTCAGCATGGATGCACTTCTTCCCCCTGCTCATTAGGCCCGAACTATAAGACTGCTGGGCCACAAATCTGCGGCGGCCACGTCGCTTTCCCCACCAATCGATCCCCCCACAGCCACACGACACACACATAGCACACGCAAAGCCAGCGAACCAGAGCTAATGTACAGAGGAGCAAGCTGTGCAGGGTCCAGGCGGGGTGTTAGTTGGTAATCATTAATGTGGACTCCCTGTTTGCTCTGCCTCCGTCCCGACTATATATCTGTTGGCTTTTATGCATGTGGTGTGTGTGTGTGTGTGTGTGTGTGTGTGTGTGTTTCTGTGTGTGTGTTGTAACACAACAGTGCCATGTGCCTCATTGCTCTTTATCAGCTTGTGCACTTTATTTACACGCTGGGCCTCTCCACAGACACATATGCACATACAGCACACACACACACACACACACACACACACACACACACACGTTTGACATCTGTTAGCGCCCGCAGTCGCGTTTCTTGAGTTTTGCTGCAGACTTCCTGTTCTCGGATGAGACAGATGTGTTGTAGAGTTAGAAGATGGGTTACAATTAATCTGTAGACGCTTTGAAAGCAAATTCAAGGATAGACTGAGCAGACGACTGATTGGACGTGGTTGGTTAACACAGCTTGATAATGACTAAAGCACATAGTGCATAGTATTAATATGAATTCAGGCAAAACATGATGATTTTATCACAAACTAAAAGTTATTAAAAAAGTATAAACCCAGAAGCTGAAATAGATTTAATCCATGATATCAAAGTAGAAATCAAAAAAATATCCATGTTGTGTTGAGAAACTGCTTTTAAATGAGCCGGATAGGCTACAATCTGTCAGCTAATCAGAGGAGAGGCTCATTAATATTAATGAGACAAAATGCAATACAAAAGATCCTGTTCTCGAGTGATGTCATCATACTAAAAACGCTAAATTAAACTTAATAAAACACCAAAAAGTGTCAAATATGGAAATATGTATAAGCTAATTTGCTGCATCTTTTATAAATCAAGACAAAAGTAGAGTTATTATTTTGATAACTGATGATATATTACATGCATATTGCTGTAGATGTTAGAAATGACCCAGCATGTGCTAATATACAGGACAGACGAAAACATAGGCAGCCTGTTGTGAACTTCTGTTCCAGATGTTATAAATAAGGAAGACGGCTGAATCCAAATTTAGACAAACTTAATCTGTTTTATTTCTGGTGCGATTCTTGTACGTCGGCTCGTGTTCCCGCCGCGTTCCACATAGTTTTTTTGGGTATCGATCGGCGCCGAACATCGGGTATCGCGTTGTCAGCGTATTGAAATATCTCAATGATACTCCGTCCTTGTCTGTCGCCTCTCTGGAACCATAACTCGTGTTTTGTTAAATGTTTTCCCTGGCTCAGCTTTTCTTTGCTTATCTCCCCTCCATGTACGCTGCTGTATTCTGTGCCAGGCGAGGATGTGCAGGGGATGCTGCAGAGTTAATGAGTAAACCAATGAGGGACTCTTTAAATGCATATTATATTCAACATCTAAAGTAAATGTAGTGGTTATCTGCACCTTCTCTTGGCTGGCAGTGGGCTTAAGCAACAAAACGCCATTAAACATCCACACCTCCATCAAGTCAGGCGCCTTTGGCCTCCCCGTGTCCACTCGGAGTGGTCAAACGAGACTCGACCGCTTGGCAGATTTCTGCTGGCGGTCCCTCCCTTCTTTTTTGCCTTGGCATCTGCTGCCCCCCCTTCTCCCTCCCTGGGAGATCCGAGTGCCACATCTGGTCGAGGCTGAGAGTCAAGGGGACGCCAGGCAGCTCCTTGAGGCAGAACATTAGCATACACTTAGTCTGGGAATGCCCTTGACTTGCAGTCTGAAGAAGAGCACGTGAGCGGCATTAAATTCAGCAGCAGGACACGAGGAGAGACAGGAAGAGAGGATGGAATAAAGAAGAAAAAGGAAGTCAGATCTGTAATCGTATACAGCACGACCGCCTCATTACCATTATTCATTAATCGCACCATCTGATGCTTTCAGCAGCGCTTTGTCTTTATTCCAAGAGAACATTTCACCTGAAACACTCAGATAGTCAGTGGAAAATGCACAGCTCAATACCGATATTTGTTTTCATGGAGCAGAAGGTGTGAGTGGGTGTTGGGGGGGAAAAAATGTCAGAGAAATAGTGAGCTGAGAGATGGAGAGAGAGAGAAGGGATGTGTGCGTTTTGTCTGACAGACGAAGAGCAAGCGATGGAGAGAGATGGAGAAAGAGAGAGAGAGAAGCTGGGGGAGGGGGCTGGAGTAGGTGGGCGGGAAGAGAGGAGGCGAGTGTCACGGATAGAGAGAGAGAGAAAGAGAGACAGAGAGAGAGGGAAGGAATAGCGAGCTGCTCGCTTGCCGGAGCTGTTGACTGGGTGTTGGAGTGTGTGAGCGCGAGTGCTTCTTGAGCCGCCCGTGTGAGAAATCAAATAAAAGAAAGACAGATAGAAAGAAAAAAGAAAGAGGGGAGATTTCTTTTTGAGCCTTTGTTTTTTTTTTCTTCCTCCTCTTCTTCTTCTTCTTCTCAAAGTGTCACATCGAGCTCCGTCAGCCAAAGCAAGAAGTTGCCTGAAGCCCTTCCTTCCTTCCTTCCTTCCTTCCTTCCTTCCTTGCTTCCTTCCTGGGATTGTTAAGAAGGACCCAGGGAAGACAGCGTGCTGCCCAGGTAGGAGATGATTGTAGAGCGTGTTTGTGCAATCAGATTTTAAAATGATTCATGTCATGCCTGGTTAAAATACATACACACTTTTTGTTTTTTGGTGTGTGAGTGTGTGTGTGCATGTCAGCAAACGTGGCTCGCAGGGGCAGCTGTACTGTAATTGTGACTGGAAGAGTCAGGTCGAGATGAGGAGGAGGAGGAGGAGGAGGAGGAGGAGGTGTAGTGTCTTTTTGACAGTAGCTCATGTGGGATGACAGATGTCAGCAGATGTCAGATTCACAATGATGGGGATTACTCCAAAAAAATCTAATTTTGGAGGAACTGGACTTTCCAACACCTACAGTCTGAAGAGTGTTATCCATGCGTTGTAGTTTCATAAATATTTGTGTGCATCTACATTCATGAGTGGGGACCTGGCTTTGGATAGGATCCGTGGTATTAGTGACAGGCGGGGATAAGCGGACTCCCACGGAGGGTTAGGTCCTCGGGCTCAGCGTGGCAGCGGTATCGTCAGAGGTGACAGTTCTTCCCTCCGGCATTCAGCAGTTGTATCACTCGCAGGATACGTTTTGCTTTCTTTGTCCCTTTAATGAGAAGTTGTACTGTAATCGAATCGCGGCGCCGCCTCCCCTGCTGTTTGTCATTTCCCCTTTGTCGTGCCTTATCTCCCTCTCTCTGCCCTCATTATCCCAGATTCAGCTGAAATGAACTAGTCCATCTCTCTTCCTTCCCCATCCTCTCTCCCTCCCTCCCTCCATTCATGCACGCTGACGTACAGTAGACTCTTAAACAAAGGCAGACCAGAGGGCCAGAGGCTCAACAAAGCTCCTCTGTTCTTAATAACATTTGCGCTTTTTATGTTTTTTGTCTTCCCTCATTTAGAGGACATGAAAGAGGGTGAAGGTTGGTGGACTGTGGGGCTTCAAATAGCCTCTCTCTCTCTCTCTCTCTCTCTCTCTTGTCCATTTGATTCCATTGTCTCGTGCTGGAACAAGCCATGAAAGCCAACACACACACTCACGGCTTTAGTCTTTTCAAACGTGAAACTAATTCAGCTGGATTTCACTTCCATTTTTTTCCGACTTCATTTCTCCACCACCTTCCCAATCCTTTCTTCTCCACCAGCGTCCAATAATCCCCTTTTCACATCCACTGTAGCTCCTTTGTAGCTCCTTGGGAAAAAAAAAAACGGATTTCCTGCTCACCTTTCATATTCAGGCCATTGTTATGATTTAGATTCATGAAAGCAATTTAATACGAAGTCACCGTGTGACACTGTCGTGTGATTCCAACAACAGTTTGTTGTGTGCGTGTGCGTGATGTGTATCCAGCTGTGAGATCTCCCATTGCATCAATAGTTAATGAGCGCCTCCACCTCTCATTCACACAGTGTTTTTGTTTATCTAACGTCTGTAAAAGCCGTGAGTGACACGCAGCGTACTGTACCATTGTGGAGCTTTAAACACACACACACACACACAGCCTGAGTTGGATTTAGATCCAGGCAGCATGTTGACCTTCACACAACCTTGAAGTGTTACAGTGCACGTTTGGTTAGTTATCATTCGGCGGCCCCACTAGTGGAGGATATCAAAGTATGACGGACGAGAGGGAAATTATACTTTTAATGCTGAATCTGTTTAATTATTGCCGAATAAATAATATATTTATAAATCAAAATGCTTTTCCTGGGTTTTGGTGCGCGCAAGAGTTCAGACCGGATCACTCCATCCGTGGACGTTACAGCTTCCCTGCCCGGAGTGGCAGGCAGCTTCCTTTCCGGTTCACTGAACGCAGTCCGCTCTCTCCGTGACTCATTGCACTCATCCACTCTGATTGGTTGGCTTTTCCACTCCGGGGGAAAGACAGGACGGGGAAAAAAAAAAGGGGGACAGCCTCTCATGAGCCGGCATCAGCCGTTCTTTTCACACGAGCGTCCCACCGGATGCACAATCACAATGTGCTTTAGTGTGGATGTTAAAACACAAGGCGAGAAGTTAGGTCAGAAAGAAACTACTGACAACCCAATGTGTTTTTGTTTTTTTATCCATCTAAAGCATGTACTGTGGCCTCCGGCACCCCCACCCCCCCTTTGGAGATGACGCCGTCATCTGAAGCAAACAGGGCGTGGATACTCTGCCTTGTTCGCCTCTTTTTTTACAGACAGACCCGGCTGAAACAAGGTCCACCCTGCTCCACCCAGTCACCCAGCCAGTAATTTCTCTCTCTGTGTGTGCTGAGGCCATGCAGCGCTGATTCAGAACCATGGACAGAGCTCCTGTACAGCCGGAGAGAGGAGGGTGGAATTTCAGCACCACCTCTTGTGGATCAGGCAAAGTAATGAGACGGTGTCAAAGCAGGGAGATGATGGAGGATATCGCCTTGTTTGTAAGCTGTGATTAGATAATATAATATGTGGAATGGCAGGTTTTACATTTCAGGTTGCGAAGGCTTTAATGTATTCATGTTTACGACATCGACTGTGTCCACGGGAAAGCAGCGCTCAGTACTTAAACAGGTAGCCTGGATAAATAAAAAGAACTGTTGCCAAATATGCAAAGCCTACAAGCAGGGTATGTGGAGCGGATGTAGTTCACCGGAGCATTAAATCTTTGTTGGCTCGCAGTCACGATGCACTCTCCTATAGCTCCGGAGCTTTATGTGCTTTTAATACTCGCTGTGATGTGAGTTTATAAAAGACTGAAGCCACAGAACAAAGACCACGTTTCTTTGGTTTATTGACGACGTATCAGACTTTGTCAGGAAACGATAAAGTCTTATTTGTCCATTGTTGCCTGCGGTGTTCAGAACAGGCGTTCACTGTCTGGATATATTGGATATAATAGTTTAATATGAGAGAGGAACTAGAGAAGAAAATCATATAAACGCACAAACTATACAACTTTTTTTGGAGAAAGCAAACAATAAAAGAAGTTTCATAGACGACATGTTGTGGTTAAGAACTGTCTAACCGACAGCTGTGAACATAAACTTTTATGTTTAGTGACAGCTGTTAGACTGGTGGATTATTTATGTGAGTATGGATCATGTACAGCATCGAGGAGCTGGAAAAGAGAGAGCGGGGAGTAATCTGTGCTTTTTTATCCGAAATGGGCACCACTCGTCTTCCTAATAGAGTCCTCCGGCTCTCCACTCTTTACTGTAAACTCAGCGGTTGTTCCTCGATGACGCTGCAGATTGGCGAGTCAGTCCTCTTGTTGCATTCGCAAAGATCACGACCACAAATCTGTCAATCACAAAATTTCTTTTTCTTCCAGCTTCCAGCTTCTGAGCGTGGATGAACACTCTCTCCCATGGCAACACGCTTCATTTCACACTGGAAATCATTGTGATTAATCTGCTCTGGCTGTAATAAACGTGATGTATAAGTCAGTTATGGGTTTATTGATTCTAATGCATGGTTTTAATAATACATACACGTGCAAAGCCGCAGCCTCGTGATTCAGATTTATTGTATGATAAGTACACTTGTCGATTATTTTAAAATAACCGGGGCGTTGGGTGTAGTTGGTGGCAGATCTACATGAATTTCATGAAGTAATTAGATGCATGTGACATCTTAACGCACTAAAGAGGGCGCGAGATCACACGTGCGGTCGGGTTATTTCTGTAAGGGCTGTTGGATGAAAGCTCGCTCACGGTCTGCTGCTCTGATCTCTGAGCTCTCAGAGCCGCGTCACCGCACCGATACACCGAGAGAGAAACTCGAAAAAAGATAAGAGCCCACTCCCGTGCACGCACGTCCACGCACTAATATGCATACAGGGCTCAGCATGACATTGATTTTGTGCCTCGCCACATGTCCTCCAAGTACAAAGGATCTCCGGCCCCCTCCTCCCTTAACCCACCCACACACCCTGACAGAAACAATAAGAGCTGCACAAGTCTTGCCCTAAGGCTTCTGTTATCGCCAGCGAACCACCCATCACTCCTCTCTCTCTCTGTCTCTGCTGAACCCCCATATGCATGTCCCCTAATTGAGACGGCAAATAACTAACCAGGGTCCATTTGTATATGTATGCATTAGCATAATTGAATAGGCATGAGTTAAGTGTTTTCCACTGGTGTGTTAATAACACGGTCTAGAAAAGAGGCGAGTACATGTTTGTTTGAACCGGGAGGCATCCATCCATCCGTTCAGCCTCTTTCACCCTCGTCAACTGTCACCGCCGTGAAACTAAGGTGTGGTCATTTTTCTCCTTCCTCTGAGATGTCCTTGTCTCTGTAGGCTGTGTGCCCGGCCAGAGCTAATAAACTGGGAGCTGCTGTGTGAAAATCAGGCATGTGCGTGGCAGGTTAGACTGGCCGGGGCCAGGGCCAGTTAATTTTCTGTCTCAATTTGGTGTCAAACAGACTTTCACGCTTTTTTTCCCCTTCTGGCCTGACCACGGAGACCTCTGGAAGTAGTCTGTTCCTCTTCAAGTCCACATCCCATCAATAAAAATCCTCCTTCTATAGCAGAGCGAGCCCTGATGTCGGGCAACAGAAGCACTGATGGCAGGAGGTGGCGACACATGAGGAGAGAGTTGATGTGAACTGGGCTCAAAGTGAAGAAAAAAGGGATGAAGGGGAAGGAGGGTGGAGATATTTTCCATCTCGATATGCCGCAGCTGTCGTCCTTGTCACTGCTTCGTGTAAATCAGTGTGCTGTCTGCTTGCGATCTGAGCATGGAGAAGAAGAGCTACTTCTTTATTTTTCATCACTGCATCTCTGACTCCACAGAAGACTGCATATTCACCAGAGACCTGTATTTACAGAGAGGGAGGGGAAGTGGGGCGAAGCTGACAGCGCCACGAAAAGTGCAATTTCTTTTCAGCGCTCGGCGTGCAGGCTCACTGAAAGGTAAAAAGGAAACTGGATGGTAGCACACCTCAAACTTATTTAATTGTTGCATAGCAACAACCCACAGGTTTTCAGGAGCTGGAGCGCCGAGCGAAACCTTGTTTTGTGGGAAGGGAACAGATGAAGATAGATCCGTGTTTTTCATCATCACTCTCATTTTGTGTCAAGGTCGGGAAATATTGACAATCCAGTCACCTGGACTGAGGGTTGTTAATGAGGTGAAGAGACAATGCCATCATCTCGGATCAGAAAGGTGATCGTCAGGAAAGATCCTGAATGCATGTATCATATGGAGACTCTAGTCTTTTTAGTCATAAGTCAAATAATGTAATAGTTCTATATAAACCTCAAAACAGTTTTTTGTACCAGGCTGTAAACATGTTTATTTCTGCTGTGAAGTTGGACATTTGAACATGGGGACTTATGGAGACTGACTCAAGTGGACGTTTGAGGGACTGCAGTCTTTATTTCACAGCCATGAACCTAGGCGGGTTGATCCAAACTGATCGGGTGCCCGCGGTCGCCCGCGGGTGCCCGGTCGCGGTCGGGTCGTTTGAAATAAAGATGCCGAGTAAAGTTTTGTAATTTATGCCGAGTAAAGTTTTGTAATTTATGTAGTAGACAAAATTTTCTGTGTAACACACAGACTTTATTGGCTGAATAAAACCACATTTTAATAGGCTACTTCTAAATGAATATAATAACTCAGTAATGCCAGTTTTACGTAGCCCGATGACGCTACAAAGTTAATCACGAGTATAGACTACTTTTTAAAATGCGGGTCAGGAAGCAGGTTGGGTACAATATTTCACAATTATTTGCTGCGGTCCGAGTTCGGGCGGATTAGTTTAAAACGTCGGTCGGTGCAGGTCGATCAAACATGGACCCGCACATCACTGATGGGGACTGACTCACTTCTGGAGCCAGCCTCAAGTGGATATTTGAGGAACTGCAGTCTTTGGTTGGCTTTATTTCACAGCCGTGAACCTTGGGGTCATTGTTTCTGAGTCGGTTCTGTTGGTGGCTGTTGGCTGTGAATCAAAGACTGACTGAGATTTGTTGTGTTTGTTTTTCATAAACTCATTTTCTGTGTTTTCTTTTCGTATCTTCAGGTTGGTTCATGGTTCACGGTATTTAGCTTCAGTTTAGTTAATGAGGGTGTTTAAATAATAACTTATCAGGCACACGGAGATATAATAATTTGTGAGATGTTATTAATATCTGAAGAAAAGTAACACCTTCAGCGTTTCAGTGTGTGACAGATGGTCAGATTCTATGTGGAGACCCCGTCGCACCTGTTCCAACTGTTACCGCGTACAGTACGTGGCTGTTAGGTGACCTTCCGTCTTGAAAAATATAAACCGATTTTAATCTCGTCCAACCTTCTCTCCTGAGTGTTTTTGATTTTCACAAAGCCATCCAATGGAACATTAAAGACAAAAACACACAGTCTTTGTCTTCGCTCTCTAAGAGTTTCTGAAGAAATTGGTTTTCCACCACTTCCCGTTTTCTATTCACCGGGGTCAGCGGTGTCACGATTTCTCTGTAAGCTTCTAGTCAATCCCGGTTTACCGCAATTAAAGGATCTATCATGTTAAAAGGCTGTCACACAAAGGAAAAAGCCAGGAGGTTATCTTCAAATCAGGCATTTTCTCCTAACCCCCGTCCTTTGATGCATCGACATGCCCTGAAGGGGAGCGGGCCGCGCTAAATGGAGGGTAATCACTGATCTTAGACTCTGGAGTATATTATCAGCTACCCCATCGAGGAGGTCCACTATAGGAGGAACAGATCCCATTACAGATGCGTCTCACGTGGGCTTACAGTTGCAGCGCACAACGCCGCATTCATGTGCAAAACTCTGTCTTATGTCTTCATGATTGCAACGCTGAGGATTCATTTCAGAGCTTTGCGAGTTTCTTCCTCTTCCTGCAGAGCGGAGAGAAGAAAGTACAGGCGGGCAAGTGGGTCACGCTCACGACGCTCGAGCGTACGTTCACCTTTCCCCCATTCGCATTCGTTTTCAGGCAAGGACCTGCACAAAAGCCAGGTTTTTTGAAAAGCCTGGTAAAATGCAATCAGTCTGCATTTCCTTCGAGGAGAGTGCCCCCTTACTCCTTCCTCCTCCACCCCCCGTCCCCAAACCACACTCACATTGTGATGACATTCAGTAAGCCGGGGATGAAGTGAGCAGAGAAATGAATGTGCAACGTTTCCAAGTACGATTGTACTTTGAGTTTCTCCCTCACCTGCTCTCAGATCAGGGGAGAAAGGTGGAGGTGTGTGTGTTAGGTGCTGGGATATAGCGACGTGTGAGATCACCGTGATTAATGGCAGCACATTGAGCACATGCATTATTCATCAGTCATCACCTTCACCCACTGCCAAAAGTCGTGACTGATCTTCTTTCGGGGGGTGAACTCGTTATTCCTGAAAATTTGAAGCCAAATGAAGCAAAATCCACCTCTTCACATTTGAGTCCATTACCTGAGACCACCTCAGCGTGAAAGAACCACTGACACATCGTGTTAAACAGCGTCTGTCATCGCCGCCAAGGCTGCTTTAATGTGAAAATGGAAAGTAAAGTTAAAATACCAGAAAGTTTATTGGAAAAGTTACCTGAAACTTTATTAGCACTCATCACAGTGAGTGTAACTCACGTCTTTCCTGTCTCTTTTCACCGGACCCAGCCCCCCCAGCCTCTGTGCCATGACTGTCAGTATAAATAACCTTCGCTGGCTCCTGATATGATAAACCCCCAGGAGAAACAAATTACCCAGGATGCACAGAGAGAGAGCGCAGTTCACGCAGAGAACGAGCCGCTGGATTAAGCTGGCTTGAGTTTGACATTCACTGAATGCTCTGTGCTAATTTGCCTTTTCCTCCGGTAGCCACCGCGTGGACAGAGTTCACCCTCAGGGACTAAAATGTCTTTAGGCAGCGAGTGCAGGGGCCAAGATAACCCGATTTACTGCTTTTAGAGGGCAAATCTCAGCCATGAGTCGGCTACTGTTTGCAGATGCAGACTGGTATTTGGAGGTATTTTACATTTTGTTGCATCATTCATTTTAAAAGCAGAGACCTGTTCGTTCCTGGACTGTGCAAATATTTTGAATTTTGATCATTTACATTCTGTTTACAAGAGCTTAGTGTTTATTTATGCTGGTTCCTTTCTATGAGTTTTAATTCTTCAATGTTGGTCGTTCACAACAAACCATTCAAAGATATCACCTTGGGCTCTAAGAGATATTTTCTGACATTTAATAGGCTGAATGATTTACCACTTAAAGGTCCAGTGTGTAAGACTTATGGTGCTCTATTTAAAGGATAATTTCATGACTCTATAATCACCTGAAAACAAGAATTGTTATGTTTCTGTTACCTTTTGTATCTAGAGACGCCTGCAGCTCCGCTATGTTGAATTGCCTTGTTTCTACAGTAACCCAGAAGGGACAAACCAAACGCTGGGTTTCCACTGTAGTTTCTGCTTCGTGCTAAGAAGTAGGGGGTGAAACGAGGAGGTTGCAATCTGCAAATGCACCGCTAGATGTCGCTAAATCATACACACCGATCCTTTTAATCAAGACAATAATCAACAATTCATCAATATTAAAAGTCTTAGTTGCATTGCTCGGTTATTTGTGCTCATACCAGCTACGTTGATCCCCCTAACAAACACAATTGACACCTCCGTGCCATGTGCTGTAGCTTCTGTTTCTGTCCAAAAAACCATTAAAAACACATCAGCGCGCCGCGCTGGATAACACGTTGATCAGCACGAAACATGGGCCACTGTAGGTTATTTGGATCCCACATGCGCCGCCTGTCCTGCTGCCACAAATTCTCCAGCTCGAGCACCAAATGTGTGTTAATCTGCAGCTGAGAATAGTCCCCGATAAATAAATGCAGCTTGCTTCTGTTTGAGTAAAAAAAAAGCACATGCACAGCTGTGGAAAAACATGTCCTTTTTAAGATTATTGTAAATCACAAGAGCAGAAATAATATCCAAAAGGTCAGTCCAGTAGATGGAAAGCGCTGCAAGATACCGCATACTGATTGACGTTCGATTACAGATAATATAATATAACAGACAAACACGTGTCATAAGTGAAACAGGCAAAAATTAATACAACAGAGACGCTGACAAGAGAAAAAACAAACTGCATGTCAGTGTTTACAACAGCTCTGTAATTGGATGTCAGTCACGTTCTTCTCTCCACGTTTCAGGGAAGTGTTGGTCGAGCCGGAGACGATAGTTTAAAAGCTTTTAGGGAGCCGAATGACGCCGCCTGAACGCAGCAGTCAGATCGGTGACAGTGTCTAACCTCAGGTTCTCTCTCTGCACACGTGTTTTACCCCGCCTGCCCGCTCCCTCCTTTAGTCCATCAATCAATCCAGCCCAGCATCATGCTCTAGTAAGCTTGACTGGCACTAAGGAGGGAATCCAGCCTGAGAGCTCAGTAAGTTCATAAACATATATATTCACACATTTCTGCTTGCTGTCAACTCCAAATGTTGCTCAAAATGGCAGCAGCCTGCACTGAAACACCACATGATAATCACATTCCTAGATGTATCTCTCCATGTGACATGCGGCTCCTCCTCAAGGCCACGAGGTCGGTCACTTCTGCAGGTCTAGGACCTTTTTCCTCGTCCTCGTCGGGTTATTCGACTCTTAAAACGCCCCGGCTCCTCTGTGCTTTTAGTGCTCATCGGGACCCCGTATCGATTCCCCCCGCATTGATCCCCCGTTCATCTGCGCCTATCTGTTGTTGTCCCCGAGCATCTTGAAAATATCCTATCATGTCTGCATGCACATTATCATACCGCTCACACAGTATCCGAGCCGCGTCCTCTTTTGTGTCAGCGTGATGAGTGGTGACAGCGCTCGGAGTCACGTCTTTTGTTTGTGTGCGCGGTGCACGGGGCATATTGTGCGTTGTTGTGTTTACCAGAGTGAGACGGGAGCTGTTTGCAGCCACGAGACGAGGTTGAGGGTTCAGGGTCGACCGTGACTTGCCGCCACATGGCACGGAGGATCACGCTGCAGCGAACGGATGACCTGGACATTCGCTGTCCCTCTAATGATTAAATGCATCGTGGGTTGATTATCTTTGCCAGTGTTGTGCAGGTTTTTACCAATGTCTGCCTCTGTTTGCTGCTGATGGATGACAGAGCTGTAATCAAGGGCAGGTGGCGATTTAAAATTCTGACAACCCAGCGTGGAAATCTAACCCGGACGATTTTTGGGCATAGTCTGTTTTTAATTTAAATTCATGAAGCGGGGATGTCTTGAGACGGGAATAATACTACGCTGTTTTCGCAAGGACAGAAAGGAAGAGTTGATTGAAAAGACGCATGACAGGAATAAGACAAAGAGAGAGAGACAAAGTTTTCAGTCTTTGGGAGGTGGTGGTAATAAGATAAGCTTTTTTGCAGCAGAGCTTGCAGATGTCCTCTCCTGGTGTGGCCAAGACACTCCTGGCTTCATTTATCTCCTCTTCACAGCCCTGTTTCCATCTCTCCGGATGACTCTCTCCTCCACCTGCGCTCTCCAGTCCTGTCCCTCACAGGAACTGGAGTCCAGCCTCCGCTTGTCTCATTGAGGATAATGAGACAGACTTTCCAAGCCTTGCCTGCCTCGACAGTACACACTGATAATATTCAGACGCAGTGTTTCTTATTCTTTCACGAGATTCTTGTGTTTTTGCAGGCTGACATTTGAAGCAAAGCATGGGATACATACACAAAATGTGCTTTACATGCTTTACGTCCAGCCACAGTATGGCTGCAACTAACTATCATGCTATTATGGATTCATCTGCAGATCATTTTCTGGATGAAAACATTCTTATTTAGTCAGAAAATTGCGAAAAATTGCTACCAAAATTCACGAGAACCCAAATTAACAATCTTCAGTTGGGTTGTTAGGTCCAAAAACACAAAGATATTTAATTCACCATCAAAGAAGAAGGTGTTTTGTTTGTCTTAATAACATTTGCATGACATTTGGACGCAGGATTTATGAAAAAAGTAAAGATACAATACCAGTAAAAGTCAAATTGTCGCTCAGTTCTACAGTTCCTGTATCCGTAAGTCATAATTCCTGATGAGGCAAGAACAGAAATGGCTTTTCTTCACACATGCATGGGTGATCTTGGCCATGCTGTGTTTGCAGCTGTCTAGATTTTCTCTAATTTGGCCAAGACATCAATAAACACACCCCAAAAATCGACGTGATCAGTAAACATCTGACAAGCTGTTGCTCGCACCTCCAGGAGGCTCGAACGGAAACAGGATTCTGAACTGGAATCAGCAGAGACGCGAGGTGTGTTATTAATCATAACTTTCTGAGCACATTTGAAGTCAACGTGAACGTCTCTGAAGATGAATTTCATCAAGAGCTCTGCTGTAAAGCTGCATCAAATCCTTCAGTCCCACAAATAGAGTATAGATTCATCTTTGTATGTGGTATATTTGTTGCTTTGTGTTGAGGTATGCACGAATAATGTGACAGAGTAATGTTTCTAAACAGCACGGGATGTATTCCTTCCTTTCCACGCGGTCAGCCCGCCTGACAACGGCGCCTGATGCGAACGACCGGATCCGTCACATCGTTTTTTTTTTTAAGGGAGCTTGAATTTTCACACTAATTCCCAATGTTCTGGGATGTGTAAGGGGGGATGGCTTAACACAATGCACCGTCCTTGGTTTCCATGACAACCGTGATCCCTGTATGATAATCGGATTCCCACTATAGCTGTGAAAAACACTCATCCCTTGGCTTGATCCAAGAAAGATTTTTTTAACACCAAACCGTCAAAAAAAAGTGAGCGAATCTGACCGCGTGACGATAAACACCCCGAGCCTGGGAGAGAGACGCTTTGAAAGCTGAGGCAGCCGGGCATGGTCGGACCCTCGTGAGTCTATTCATACCTACAAAAGCTACAGTATGGTAGAGGAGCTGAGCCATTTAATAAACAAGAAGGATGGAGGAGGTATTAGCAGCCGCGGATGAACAATCCATTTTGTTTTCAATGTGCACTTTGGTGTTAGAGGAAGAAGAAGAGCATTAAAGGGTGAAAAATAAAAAGGAGTCCATTATTGACTTGGCCGCTTTTCACATCACATGCTGGAGAAAGAAGGAAGCTCTTCACAGATTCACCTGTTTCTCTTTATTTAACCAGCTACGAGTCCCGTTGAGATCGAGGGCATTTTCACACCTGCTGGTCCGGTTCATTCGGTTCAAAACCAAAGAAATAATGACACGTCGCCGTCTTCTTTAGTTCACATTCGACTTTCTTACAAAACAAAACCAAGGAGCTGTAAACACGAGATCACACAGACTGTAAGATGACTCATTAATTAGACATTTCTGGCAACTGTCGTCGTAGATCATCAGCAGCACTACATGGACCCCCCAAAAAAAGAAAAAAAAAAAATCCAGTGACTGACTGACTGAAATTTATGCAGCGCTTTGATGCTTTTTATTTGTTATGTTTTGTTCTCCGGAGTCACGAGGAGGTTACAGAAAATAACGAGCTGTTATGAGCGTAATTATCGAGACTGCAACTCAAATTTGAATAATTACCGCCGAGCAGAAGCACGTTAAGGAAAAGAGGTACTCATTTGTTCCCATGGTTACGTAATGATTACCAGGAATCTATAACTTTTTTAAAAAAATCACACATCTATCATAAAATCCTCTGGCTGCTCTGTCTTGATCTTTTTCATTGTTGAGTTTGATCGTCAGCCCCAAACGAACCAAACTACGCACACCAGAGTTCTTTTGGAGCAAACCAAACAGGTTAGGTTTGAAAGATCTGCAGTCCTAAAAATAGAAAATACAATATGGATCATATAAACAGCAACAAACAAATGTGTCACACGTGTCTTAAGGATCGTAAACTGAACCGTAGGGCTGGGTATCGGTACTCGATACTTTTCAGGTATCGACCAAAACAACCCGGTAGATAGATATACTTTATTTATCCCAAGCTGGGAAATTATAGTGCAGCAGCAGCATTACACAAAGTGACAAGTGACAACAAAAGAATAAAAATATACTATAAAGCAAAATATACATAATAAAATATCAAAAAAGCAATAGTAAATACGATAAAATAAAATATATTGTACAGAGGTATATACAGCAAGTTGGCAGTGTTGATATGTATAAAGTAGGGAGAAATGTGAGTACCAAGTAGTATCGAAACTGGGCCTGTCAAACGATACCTGCAATCGGTTCTTTTTGTACCCAGATCAATAAAAAACGTACTGTTTCTATGGTTTTGCTCGCAGCCAATCACCACGAACCTTCGATTCAATGCGCCGTGTGATTGGTCCACCAAAAGCGGGTTCAAGCCGTGCAGAGTTGGCTGGTTTATCATTGCGAGATGCCGGTGACGTTTTACGCAACCGATTGCTTTCTTTTCACATGATTAATATCGAATCAAGATGAAAAAAATCGGATGAAGTACTCGGTATCGGTACAGGTATTGAAACTTTTTAAACTATACCCAGCCTTACTGAACCGATTAACAAACATTTCAATTCTTTGGGTTTAACTGGAGATTTCTTTTTGTGCGCTACAGCTGAGAGGAAAAGGGGTCGACTGCATAAATTCTTTTTTCGCTGGCACAGTCTTTCACATTTATCTCCTGCTCAGCGGTATGACAACTATAGATCCCCCTCTCCTTTGCACAAGACAAATAACCTTATTACCACCAGAGGACCATTCAGAATAGGATCACGTCAGGCATGGAGGAAATACAGACCGAGCTGCACACACTGTTTCTCAGGGTAACCATCAAAAACACATTTTACAGAGCAAAACCACTTTTTTTTTTTTAGTGCCTGTTTGGGTTTTCAATGCACATCAAGAGGCTCATCCAGAACCACGTGTGGACCAAACAGCGGTGTCAGTTTCTGTATAATTCAATACTGCCCAGGCGTTTGTAAAAGAGCACCTTCTACCGAAGCTGATTTGTAGCCGAGGACACATTTGTTTCACCGTAATGAAGTTTTTCTATGTACTGACGGAGACGTGCCTGGAGGGCAGCACTCCTTCTCTCGTTTACTAAGTGTGTGTGTGTGTGTGGACTTTCCCCCTGTGTTGTCATAGCACTATGGGGGCAGGAGAGACACACCAAGCACACAATGTTCTCTCTTGTGGGAAATTAGTGTCCGCATCCATAATTACAGGATATGATGGGATGCCCAGGATTCATTTTTCCTTGGCTATGTACATAAAGCCCCGAATCGCTCTAACTTGTTAAATAATTCACAGCGATGCGTGCACGTGTGAGCGAGAACGCTCGACGCTTGTTTGATTCCCGGGCGAAGCCGCCGCTGTTCTGTCAGCAATCAAGTCTCGAGCGTTTTAAGGGGAAGTCGGCGTCACGTTGACCTCGCCGCTCTAAAAGGTCACAGCGGTTACTGTCCTTTAAAAAAAAACAAAGTAAGTGGGAGCTAATGAGCTCAACATGCTTTAGTGTCCAATCACAAACCATCAGGCCTGATTCATAATGGCAGACCTTAACAGCATGACTGATAAGCTAATAGACCGATCACATTTACGTCAGTCATCTGAAATAGGCTCGGATTCAGTTGATTTGCTTAAAGAGCACAGTTTGCACACAGTCGCTGTATTGTTGAGAACTGGAGCAGTGTGTGTAAAGGTATTACATCAACATAAAAACATATGCAGTAATTCAGACGCTCTGACGGATTGCAAGATAAATATGAGATGATATAAAAGGAGGAAAAACCTATTTACCCTACACAAATTCTTCAAAATGGAAAGTTTTACATCTGGAATAGTCAAAGAAAACAACCTGAGAAGGTAAAAATCCCTCTCACAGACACACAGCAGAAGGCCACAGGTTAGAATCAAACCCTGAGTTAAGCAGCGCCCCTTATGTTACATATTTAATAGATGTTAAATGTGTAACGTACTGCCTGTCTGTCTTTCTCAGCACCATCTTCAAGAAGCTCCCCCTCATTTCTTTAGAGGCTGAGGAGCTCGAATGGAGAACTTGACGTTCAGATTCATCTTATCTCTCGTAGCTCAAAGCTTCCGTCTCTTTCATGACCGCAAACTTAGTGCCGAGCTTAACGGTCCAACAGAGCAAGCAGACAGTCACATGCACTGCTCTTTATCGTAGACTTTGAGAGAGCCCACCAAGCTTATAGTGGTGGCTGCTAACCCCTACAATACACTGCATTGCGACCGGCAGCCCTCCGCAACACATACGCAGAGTTTCTATTTTTCACAGACGCCGGAGCATGGCGCATAAATTCAGCACAGAGCAGATTGTGCGGGGAAGGAAATCGGCTACAAAATACAAAATAAAACCCTGGTTTATTTTCAAAATAAAATACTCCGTGTTCCCCACAGATATAGTTTCATTACAAGAATGCGTCATAACGAGCGGGGCCGACCTGAAGTCAACAGGTCAGAGGTTTTCAGGTGTCTTTTCACCCCGTCGACACCATGGATGACACCATGGATCATTTATGACACCTCACATCCTTTTTATAAGGACACCAGCAAAAAAGATACAGCGTGGAACACCATCGCAGGAGTCAAAGAGACTACAGCCGGCAATATCGCGTGATTATGGGTTAATTCGCAAGATCGCGTGCGTTCGAGCATGGCGAGAACAAACGGATTATGTTTGAGTTGGCGGACGCCGGAGTGCGCTGTCGTTCCAGAGCAGAGCCGTTCCGCATGCAGTGTGTTTTCGGGGTAAAAGTCTCCAAAGCAAGTAGTACCAGCCACCAGAGTTTAGCTCCACGTATCCAATCGTACTGTCTTGTCTGCCTTACGTAAGCTGGCTACACCGAGCTTCTTTAAAATGAGCGATGGCAACACCTCGGTAATGTTCTCAGAGAACGTGGCTTACGTGTTACTCGTGTTTTCACCTTCCCTCTCAGATTCTGAACTTGTTTTTCATCTGAGCGACTCCTCGGGTTATTCATCATGGCTTTTGGCCCCTCAGGTGAGCCACGCTCCCCCTCTCGATGTTTATGCGGGTTGTCAACACCTGACAGTGGACGAAGTCGGGCTGACAGTTGGTTTTTTCCTTCGCCTGATCAGTGTGGACTGTTGGCCCACAGCTGAAGGTCACACACACACACACACACACACACACACACACACATTCAC